>NC_061112.1:112114135-112204737 GCF_002878395.1 Capsicum annuum | reverse complement strand
TTGAGGAATAGTCCATTTATTTAACAAATCTATATTTTGAGGTAAATCTACCTCTTCGAATTTAGTACCTTTCGTACTAATTTCTCCCATATCTATTTTTATAAAAACCTTATACCTATGCTGAATATTTCATATCTCTCACGTAATTGCTATGAAATCTCCTAGGCTCTGATACCATTTTACAGGATCTCAAAAGGCTGGGGTAAGCCGCTCAGCCTGCCAGACCTATATAACAATACCAGATTAAGCCATACTCAGAAAATCGAACCAAAGCACCGACTGATCAAAATATAAAAGAATTTCAAATAGCGTAACGATTGCATGGAACCTTTACCCAAACAAGGGGCCTGTCAGAGATTCAATAGACTTATGTTAAACCCATGTGTCTAGAAGTTCTAATTGTGCAAAAAGTCGCCCTTTCTTCATCAGTATAACGGGATAAAGAGGAACAACTTACTAGACGTAGTCACTGAGACAAAGTCAACATAAGTTTATTAAACTCGACCGTACTACCATTTTGGAACCAAGTTGAGAAACTATAGAAAAATTCCTTCACATTTTGATAGAGTCTGGATCTTTCATAGTTACTGTGTAAATGAGGTTAGATCTTCAAAATAGGTATAAGAGTCTTTTTAACCGGACATAGTCAGGACTGGAAGATGGAAGAAGTTGTATTAAAAGAACAACAAAAGAAGAAAGAATTAATACCTTAAAATGACCGAAGTGCAAGGCCTGAATCGTATTCAAACTGCAAACTGCGGCTAGTGCCTTTTTATTTATTTGCTAAATATATTACAGGAGAGAAGAGAGAGCTAGAGAGAGAAATGAAAGAAGGAAATTAAAAACTTCTGCCTCCCTACTAAGAATGAGGTGGCTAGTTAAAGAAAAGAAAAGGAATCAGCGCGCAGTGTTATGGGCCCTACAGTGGGTCCTTTGGCATAGTATTTTTAGTATTACAGTGGGTGCTATGCATAGTAAAAGCATTTAAAACAGACATAGTAAAGTTGTTAATAACTTTGACTTCTGGGGCCCTCCTGTCCTTCTTTGTCTTTTCCCTCTTGTCTTTCTTTGTCTTTTCCTTTCTTTAGTTTCCGGAGAAATGCTTCAATTTTTTCAACAATTTCTTCATCTGTGAGAAAATGTTCTGGAGGTAAAGGTTGTGAGTCTGTAATATCTTCTGTGTCTACCTCTTCACTTTTCATAGATGTATTAGAACTTTGTTCTACAGTTTGGAGTAGCTTATTCTGAACTTCTGTTAAATATTTCTCGATCATTTCCATCTTGTTACCCTCACGTGCAGAGATTCATCTGGAAATGTAGTTTAAATCTTTGACTTCAAATCTTATCAGTTTTTGAGACGTATTTTCATATTCGGCAATTTTTCTAATGATGCTTTCGTATTGGTCCTTACCATAAGGAATTTTAGTAACCGGATCAAGGCGAGTTAGCTTGTCCCAGAAATTACAATAGAATACCTGATATAGGGTAGAAATTTATTGATTGGTGTACCTTATTTCAATAGACCACCTATGAATCCAAGAAAGAGAAAATTTGATATAGAAATACATCTAATCAATAGTATCTAATTTACAAATGTGGTTAGATAGATATAATTTGGTTAAGAATGGCGAGGCCTTTTTTCAAGATTGATAAAGAGTAAAATATTCTGGTGGTAGAATTTTTACTGTGGGGCCGTGGTAAGACCACCATTGAATAAACCAATTTGGGAAGGGTTTTTCAAATATTTTGGCACAAACTTTCAAGAACCAAGTATGTTTGTGTTTGATATTGTTATAATATAAAGTTTGAGTGAATGCCTTAATATAATCCCAATATGTAAAAGTTATTTGTGATTGCCCCATTGGTCCCATTGGCATAGTTTTTTGAGTCATGGATGTGATTCCCGATTCTTTTATTAAAATAAGCTTTTTGATAACCATTTTGGAGTATCCATGCACTCCTGGGGTAGTTTCTCCCATTGGGTTATGCTTAATATTAGTACTGCCGATTTGAACAAGAATCGATTCATAGAAAGTACTTATTTTGTAGGATTCACCTGGAAAGTAGACATTAGTGAGCAAGTATTTTTGAAGTAATTTCCATGCTTCATCAGGGCTTTTTTGCTTAGGTATATGAGAATTTTCAATAAGAATTATCAGTTCTCTAGCTTCGAGCTTTTCATATGTTGGCTTATCTGCAGTATTTTCTTGAATTATTGAAGCGAACGAGTCTGCTTGCTTATTAGATATATAAGACTGAATTTGTTTATATAATGAATGCTCATCTGGAATATATTCTAGATGGATCGATGTGCTAATAGGCTGAGTTTTTGATGATTCTACTATTTTAAGATTTTTTGCATTAATCAAAGTTCTGTTTCCCTGTTGTAATACTGGGAAATTCGAACTTGCTGAGCTATATGCTGAGTTATTTCTATTTCCATATGAAGGATTTTGTCTTCCTCCATAATAAGAAGTAGAATTTTTATTTCGACCGCCTCTCCCTAGACCACTGGCTATTTGCCAAGGTAGATCCATGCTGCACTAAGAATTTAGAATTTGTCAAAAGATGTATCAAAGTCATTCCAGTCAATTTCATATCGAACATCTTCAAGATTAGGGAGATTTAGATCTTCTTCAATTATTTTTCTAATAAGTTTTTCTAGGATGATAAAATGAATATCTTCATTTAAGGGAATACATTTAATAATGGTAATAACAGTTTTTCTGAGAGATAGTAAGTATAAAAATTCATTGGTTGTTTAGGTATTCTCTGGAGAGAAAATCGGGCAAAGAATTTTCACTTTCCTTTTTATATTGTATCTCAAAATCAAAAGGGGTTAGTTGGGCCTGCCACCTGGCAAAGATTAATTTAGACGCATCATGTTGAAAGTCTTTATCAAACATATATTTAACAGATTGAGCATCAGTTCTAATTATAAACTTTTAATTATATAAATCATCTTGAAATTTTAAAACATATTTAACAATAGTTAACATTTCATGGGCCACAGTGGCGTATTTTTTTTGACTTTTCATCCATTTGCCAGAATAAAATCTGACTAAACATTCAATTTTAGTATGGGGACTAACTTGTTTAAGTATTCCTCCATAACTAATATTTGATGCATCAGTCTCAATTATTTTTAACCAAGCAGGATTAGCTAGAGTTAAACAAGAAAGTGTTTCAACTCGTTTTTTAATTAATTTTACTAAATCAGTGTGGACTTGAGTCCACGATTTTTTATAATCCTTTTTCAACCTATCATACAAAGGGGCTAAATTCCTAAACGAATTTTCATAAAAAAGAGAAATATAGTTAAGACTTCCAAGAAATCTCTGCAGTTGCGTTTTGTCAATAATAATATTAGAAAATTTGTTAGCAAAATTCATAGTTCTTTGAATGGGTTCAATAGTACCTTGACGAATATTATGTCCTAAAAATCGAATATTTGTCTGAAACAAACTCATTTTTGGTTTAGAAATAACCAAACTATTTTGAAGTACAATTTGTTTAAACATATGTAGATGTTTGAAATGTAATTCAAGAGTTTTTGAGAATACTAGAATATCATCAATATAGACAATTATAAAATCCATATGAGGATTAAATATATCATTCATAATTTTCTGAAATTCAGAAGGACCATTTTTCAAACCAAATGGCATGACATTTCATTCATATTGTCCAAAAGAGACATTAAAAACAGTTCGATAGGTGTGATCTTTATCAATCTGAATTTGCCAATATCCAAATTTTAAGTCAAATTTAGAAAATATATTGGCATCATATAATCTAGAAAGCAAGTCTTTTTTATTAGGCATTAGGTACCTAATCCATTTTAAAACTTTATTCAAAGGTTTATAGTTAATAACAAGTCTTGGCATACCTCGTTCTTTTTCAGCAGCATTATTCACATAGAAAATAGTACAAGATCAAGGGGATTTGGAAGGCTTTATAAGACCTTTCTGTAAGAGACTGTCAATCTTCTTTTTACAGAACTCAACTAATTCTGTATTCATTTGGCAAGATCAAGATTTAGTCGGGATTTTATCTTCACTGAAATCATCTTCATAAGGAAGAGAAATAATATGTTTCTTATGATCCCAAAAAGCATTGGGGTGATCAGCACAAATGTCAACAATCATTTGTTCACATATTATTTTTATTTTTTCTTGAACCTTTACCGAAGTCATTGTATCATGAATGTTTATACTCATCATTTCTAATTGTAAGAAATTTATCTGTCTTTGTTTCATACTAATTAAAGCATTTATATCTCTTTTCACTGGATCAGTAACAAAAGGATAAGAAATCTCCCGATTTTTGTAAGTAGCTTTAAAACCACTTGCATCAATACGAGTGTAAAGATATATAACATTTATAAAAGGGGTTCCTAAAATGATAGGAGGATACAGTTGATTTTTTACCAAGAAAAAGAAATGCGGAATGCAAATCTTGTTTCTACAAATATGAGTATTAGGTAATTTATAATTAATATCAAGACTATGCCCAGATGCAGATTTAATTATATGAGTAGTTTTTTTTTATCAAGAGAAGAAATATGTTCTCCTAGAACTTTAACATACAAACTCAAATAGTTATTCTGAGAAATATGCAGACACAAACCATGGCACAAAACAAATTCGAAAAGAATTTTTTGGTGAAAAATGGAAAACCTTTAGGACACGGTTCTTTGAAACTCATAGTCCTGATGAATTAAAAAATATCTCTGAAGAATTCTATGAAATGTGTACATTACATAATAAAATTATTTATTTTGTGCCATGGTTTATGTTTGCATATTTGCCTTCCTATGTGAAAATCATTGAAAGATCTTACCAAAATACGGATGGTACAATTACTCAGGCTATTTACCCTCCTCAATCTTCCTTTATATTACCGAATAATACTGGAATGACTTTCTCTGCTTTTCAGAAATTCGTTGACAATGATATTGGAAAAATCATTCTTTCTGAAATAACTAATTTTATTTCTCAGAATAACTATTTGAGTTTGTATGTTAAAGTTCTAGGAGAACATATTTCTTCTCTTGATAAAAAACTTGATGAATTAACTGAAATGGTTAAAAAGCTTAAGGATAATATGAAGTCATCTGATATTGCTTCTACTTCAAAAAGCAAGGCAAACAATTTAATATTATCTAGACCTTGTATTCAGAGACCTCTTGATATTGAAGGATTTGAAAAACCTTCTCATATTGAAGAATTGAAAAATTTGTTAGACAAAAAATTCTCACAATTGAATATTAAACCCCTTGATTTGTCTAATGATTTTGTCAACAATCTAGAGTCTATAATAACAATGATGGTGGTGGTCGTGGTCCTAATGATAATAATAATAATAATCCCTCCATGTTTTAAAAATAACCTACTTTTTTTTTTAGTCTGTTTCAAATAGAATGACCTCTTTTTTTTTCGACAACGCTTTAATTTCAACTTTTTATGTCGCAAATTTAAAATGCTTTACAAGAGTTCAATAGTTCCCACGTACTTGTATTCACTATTACAAGTAAGTTAATTCTCGAGAGACATTCCATTAGAGATCTTCTTGATGTACGTTACCATCTCTAATATTTTCCTACAATGGAAACATGCATGAGAACAACAATTATATAGCTTATCGTCTTGAAGTTCCAGATGTGTTATCTTAATATTTTTCTAAACAACTGCTAGTTTCTTCTGTTAGATCAGATAAAAAAAGTCTTGAACAATAGTAGTAACATTTTTCTTCTCATGAAAAAAGTATAAATTATATTTACATGTTTAAACAAAAAAATCTAAATTGAATCTTTTTTATATGTATCAATGCCAATATGTTTAAACATCTACTACACTACATGTTTGAACATCATCTCACAACATGTTTGACAATACATGAATTGCAAAATCTAAAACTTCTGACCTACAACATATATATATGTTTAAGTCTCTATAGTTTTTGTATTTTGAATTTTTTCAACTGCTCTTGATCTTGGTTATCACTTGATGGTCTCTGATAATCTGTGACTGGATCAAATCCAAGAGAATTATTATTTTTGAGGAATGGAGGAAAAAATATTAAGATCACTCACGAGTGCATCAAATTTGAGAAAATCATTGCTTTGACAAATGAAGGAAAAAATATCAAAGATTTTTTATAACAACATAGGATAGCTGATGCAAATTTGATTGCGTGGTTGAAGTGATAGGAGCGTCATTATAATTTTGCCCTAGTTGAGGAACATGGTTTCATGATTGACGACGTGGTATAACTTTGCAGAAAAATGGCTGGATGGTTGAAGTGTTAACAATGTTATGATCAAAATTTTGATTTATCGGAGTTGGTTGAGGAATAAAATAATTACACTCAATTATTTGGTCATCTTTTGGTGCCATGATCGTCATCATTCTTGGTTTGTCGTGATGGTAGATCACGTGTTAACTCAAACTTATTCTTTGTCTTAAAAAAAGTCAACCAATTATAATTCAAGAATATATTTCACAAAAAAAAAAAACTAAAGAATTAGAGATTTGTTTATGAGTAACAGATATGGAAGTATATGTTGATGCTATAGAGCACATGTTAAAAACTAAACTTAATTTCCTAGGCGGAAAATAGTACCTTAAGCAAGAAACTAGAGAAAATTGAAGGAAAGGTATTTTTAAGTCTTGAATAGAATTGGTGACATTGACCAACTTAAAGGGTTAAACATCATTAGGAAACTTGATTAAGTTAGAGCCCGTTTGGATATGATTAAAATCTGGTCAAACCAGCTTTTAATCTCTTTTTTAGCTTTTTAAGATGTTTGGTAAAATTTAAAAGTGCTTTAAAAGGGTTAAAAACTGATTAAAACAATTAAAAAGTGAAAAGCTAGGTAGCCCCAGCCTTTTGCTTATTAGATTAAAATTCTTTTAAATTTGATCAAAGTATTTACCTTTTTATCTCTTTTATTTTACTCCAATTCCAACAATATCTTAAACTTGTAGCCCTTAAATATATATAAAAAAAACTCTTTTTCTCTTTGTCGCTTTGCTTCATCTCTTCCCTCAAATTTTCTCTTCATCTTTCTTCTTTGTTTTAATCGAATTCATCATTACATCGGAGGTTTGTTCAAAACTTTTATTATAGAATTAAAAATTAGAAATGATTCACCTTATTTATTGTGTTAACAACTTTAAGGACATTTAAGTCATTTTTACAGCAAAAAAGGACTTGACATCACTTGTTTACCAAACACATCAATAATTTTTTTTTCAGTTTCAACACTTCTATCCAAACACTTATCTGCTTAATTTATAAGCACTTATTCTAAGCATTTAATCACTTAAGCTAAAAAGCTATTTTTTAATCCTATCCAAACGGGCCCTGAGTTGTGGACTTGATTAATATTTTCAAAAATACAAATCAACCCAACCCACACCCCTCTTCAATCCAAATCAACCACTCTCTCTCTCGATAGCTTCTCTCAACTTTACCAACCAACCGTTCTGCAAAATTTCTTCCTTCAACCTTCGACGACAAATAGTCGGGCAAGTTCCTTTTTGACTTTCAATCGTAAATCGACATGAAGACTTCTCTGGCGACAACAACTTCGAGTTCTTCGTCATTCCATTTTCTTTTTCATAGGTAAAAAATTATGGAGAAACAGAGGAACTTGAGCCAACTACTCTTCTAGTATTGAAATATGGACTGAATAAAATCCTAATTTCTGGCATTTTTTCTTCTTGTTATTGTACTGTTGATTTGAATTTGTTGGTGATTATTGGTCACAGTTAATGTTCTTAGTGTGTGTGTGTGTATGTGATGACTTGGCATTGCTGGGTTGATTTGTTGTTTGTCTTGGTAAAATGGTATTGCAACAGATGAAATATTTGATGTAACAGATGAAATATCTGATGTGACAGATGAAACATCTGATGTGATAGATGAATACATCTGATGCAACAGATGGAAACATCTGATGAAACAGATGAAAATTTGATGCAACTATGAAAATCTGATGTAACAGGTGAACAATCTAACAGATCATTCATCTATTGCGACAGACGACTCTTCTGTCTAGAAGAAATCTAAATAATATTGATACAACAGATAACTGTTTAGTGATCTATTTTTATTCTTTCCAATGGTTTACTCTTCATTTTGCAACATATTAGTGACTGTTTTATTCTTTCCAATGATTTACTCATTCGTTGCAACAGGTCGGTTATATATTGCAACAGATAACATACCTAGCGCAACAGATTAGTGATTTATTTTTATGGTTTCCAACGGATTACTCATCCGTTACAATAGGTTGGTTATATGTTGCAACAGATAAACTACCCGGTGCAATAAATTAGTGATCTATTTTTATTTTTTCCAACGATTTACTCATCCATTGCAACAGGTCATTTATATGTTGCACCAGATAACATACCTGGTACAACAGATTAGTGATCTATTTTTATGATTTCCAATAGATTACTCATCCATTGTAATGGGTCGGTTATATGTTGCATCAGATAAAATACCAGGTGCAACAGATTAGTGATCTGTTTTTATGATTCCCAAGGATTACTCATCCGTTGTAATGGGTCGGTTATATGTTGCATCAGATAAAATACCAGGTGCAAAAGATTAGTGATCTATTTTTATGGTTTTCACGGATTACTCATACATTACAACAGGTCGGTTATATGTTGCAATAGATAACATACCTGGTGCAACAAATTAGAGGTCTGTTGGAACTGTTATATTACTGTTATGCATTAATCAATTATAATCTATGTTATGTTCCTTTAATTTAAGATAATATGGCTTCCAAAAGAAAAGAAATCGAATTAAGTCTAAGTAAAGAAACAAGTGCAGTAACTCGGCTACATCCATCACTCTACGAGCTCGCTTTACAAGAGTTATCTCAATCAGGAGTAGAAGATAATAAACACGGGGAGGAGGATTCTTTCAAAAGAGATGATCCAAATGCTAATAGCCCTTCCACCGAAGAGTTGGTCAAAACCTTCAGCATTGATCATTATCCTGTAAGAATACAGTGCGATGGTGCCACAGATTTAACAGGTGATCTCGTAGTTAAGTCAGTTATGGGAAAATCTTTCGACGCCTTCAGAAAAATACTTCGAGAACAAAAATTAGATTCTTATTTCAGGGAAAGCTGCTTTGGGCAATATCTTGATTTGGCGGAGGACAACAATGCTTGTTTCCAGATGAAAATGATATATGATCTTCTCAAGCGCAGGTTTATGTATGAAAATAAAGATAAGATGGATGAGGTATGGATAAATTACTGTGACATGCCTATTTGTTTTGGTTGGAAGGAGTTTGCCATAGTTACTGGACTAAAATGTTATCCTCCTTCTCCTTCTCAAGTTATACCTGCTCTGACCCAAAAAAGTACCCCGCACACCCAAAAAAGGCAAAGGCAAGTCGAGTGATCATGATGACTTGGTGTCCATTGTTGGTCCAAGCTTCAAAAATAAAAATCTGATAGAAGCGTTGAAAGGTAAAGGACTTTCAAAGAAGCACAAGCAATCATTGTGCTTGGTTTGGTTTGTACATAATGTTCTTTGCTCGAGAGACGTTAACAACAACATAAGCCTCAGTTTAATAAATCTCTCCGAGGATCTTGAGGCATTTAACTACTATCATTGGGGTTATGAAAGCTTTGAAACGACTGTCAAATATTTATTGACTCCATTAATGCCAAAAATAGTTAACTTATATGGCTTTCCATGGGCCTTCTTGGTAAATATTTCTTTTATCATGATATGATTCATCATTTTTTTTTATTCAATAATGCTTTTGATTTATTGGCGTTATGTTATAGGCTTGGAAATTTGAAGCCATTCCTTATTTGAGACAACAAGTGAACTACCATGAAGAAGTTTCCTGTCCAAGAATTCTGAGATGGTTGTCGGCCAAAACCGATAAAAATGCAAAATTTCTTGATCTTTTCAATCCCCCAAGGAAGCAGTAAGTCCAATTCTAATCAAGTTTTTATTTTAATTAATGATTAAATGATTTCATTATCATTCTTAATAGATGTACCGATTTATTTTAGATTGTCCATCCGTGGCTTATTCCGATCAACCGAGAGTTGAAGATGCCATTTTTTCTTACTTTACGGTCTGTGCAAACTTTATCGAACCCTAAGGTTGTTGATGGAATAAAAATATAATTATTTGGAGAAACATCCATCACAAAAAAAATAATTTTGGAGGGTAGGGCTAATGATGCTCCTCTTATAGTTTTTGAAACAACAAACCATTATGATTATGATTATAACGGTTGTACAAATTTTTCTCCAGATTTTGCCACATCTAGAGAATATTCTACATGTAAATGTCAAGATTTCAAGGTGAAACACGATGGAGTAATTAATGCTATTAATGCACTAACTGCTTCTGTAAAGGAAATGACATCTAAGAGGGGTGTCATTCCATCAAAGAAGATTTCATATCCAGACGCTCCACTAGTGATCAAGGCGGCTAAAGGAGAAGGAAAGACACTTCCAAGGCATCATCAAAGCATAAAAAAGCAAGATTTCAATGCCTCTGTCTTTATCTTGCACCGATGTTCAGTGTCCAAGGGCCACAGAAGAGCAGCATGAGCTGAAGAAGGTGAATGTACATCATCTGTTCCAAAAAATAAACAGGTAGATATCTGTTTCAACAGATGATACATCTGCTAAAAATTATCAAATAGATATATACATCTATTGCAACTGTTGTCTAACCTGTTACATCAAATTTGTTATCTGTTTCAACAGATGAGTCTTATGTTGCAACAGATGGGTCATCTGTTTGAAATTATCATATTGCTCTGATTTACTTATTCAAATTTGTCCCAACAGATAATCCATCAGATGTAACATAAGACTCATCTGTTGCAATAGATGGACAATCTATTATATATCTCTTCTTAGCATTGATAATTTTTGCTTTACAGGTGGATCTCACAGTAGAAGCTACTGCCGAAGATCATAATATCACAGTTGATAATCCATCAACTACTTTCAAAGAAAAAGAAAAAGTGGAGCCTATTTGTTTGGGAGAACGGAAGAATTACCTATTTGAAGGGTTCAACATCTCGGATAAGGCTCCAAAAAAACTAACACAGTTGATCGATGACTATTCAGAGTGGATTGCCGATGGGCTGTTAAAGCAACATGCCGGCAGGTACATAAATTAATTTTATAGATATTGGTTTATTCAATTCTTGTTATAAGAACCTAACATTAACATATATAAATCGTCATATAGAAAACAAAATGACGAGTGCTACAAAGTGAAGGAATCGAGTCTTGGTTTTGATATGTTCGACTTTGTTATTGCACATCCCGTAATGAAGAATTGGTTCTATTTGATGTCACAACCCTAAACTTGCTGGAATGATGAGGTTTAAATGCCATACATATTACTATTAATTAATACTTTATTTAATTTCATTTGCGTATTGATTTTTTGTTACGTTATCTGAAATATTTGATAATATGTGCAGTACATTGATGTCATTTTTTACTACCTTCGAAAGAAGGACAAGTTGCAAACACAAGAATGATATAGATACACGATAGACAATTATTTGTACAAAGTTTACATCAATAACACCTACATAGGTATTGTCAACAACAGCCGGAAGTTTCCCAAAACGAGGAGTGCTTAATCAATATCATCAAAGGTTTTAGCATTCCGGCTAGCTTACCTTGGCATTTGGTCTATGAAGTGTACATTCCAATCAATTGTGGTGATGAATTTCATTGGGTGTTGGCTGTCGTCACTCTAAAAGAGAGGCGCATCCAAGTTTATGACTCAATGTTGTGAAGTAGACGTTCTGGGCCATCGTCTGAGATACAAAAGCTGGACAAAATATTGCCTACTTACCTTGATATGAGTGGCTTTTTGGACCAAAAGGTTGGTACTGATTGGTTGGTGATTGAAACATACCGGGATAAAATAGCTAATCTATTTGATGTACAATATGTTGAAGGAATTTCTCAACAAACCATTGGTAGCCTGTAAGTTTAAGTGTCTTGATTTAGTTTTATTTCACAAATTTCACAATGTTGCATGAACTGCAAGATATGGATTATCTATTTTTTTATAACGCAGGAATTACGGTCCTTTTGTTGCCGCCTATGCCGAGTATTTGAGCGATGTATTACAAGTACCAAATGATGGTCTTGATGTCGGATTACTCTGCAAAAGATATGCTTCTCTTTTATGGAAATACGGAGAAGCGAAAGCTCAGAAGCCATACACAACCGACGTTAAAGATCCACGACGACCAAAGCCGAATTCCGTAGCACCGAATGAAGAGCAACTTGTCCATATTGATTAGATCTTTATAGCCCGAGTCCATCAATATAATAACCTATCCTCCTTGGTTTAACTTGTTGATTTATTTGTAGAGTAGATCGTTTATATACATAATAATTTTTTTTACATTTTATTTATTTGTTGAGTTATTTCATGTAATTTATGAAGGCTTCAATTTATTTTATTCTATCTATGAATATAATTTAATCCTTAGTTTTGAACATGTTAATTGAAATGGAGTACAAGATTCAAATATTGCAACAAATAATACATCTGCTTTAAAAGATGGCATATTTTATCAAACAGATTTAGACATATGTTGCAACATGAGATTGAACACGTAGGTCATCTGCTAGAAATTATATAACAGGTCTTCCTACTTTTTTGATTTGCTCTAGCAGATTATCGAACAGTTGCAACAGATAGATTATATGTTGCAATAGATCGTATATCTGTTGCGATAAATAGACTAGGAACATCTGCATAATACAACAGATGACCAACCTATTCCAACAGATAATCAATCTGTCACAATAGGTACTATTTCTATTATGACAGATATAAAATCTGTTGCATTATAAAAATTCAACTTGGCCAGACATAAAAATTATTGCCACTACATGTAAAGTGAGTTGGCTTGAAATAAAAATTTGTTATCGTGTTCGTCTCTGTCTTTGTACATGTTCTTTTTTATACATGGGCTCCATCCATTTAGTTAGTACCCCATATGCCTAGAACTATTGCATCATCCCATTGGAACATAAAAACTAACTTATCAAATCTCAGGTCACCGGAATCAGCTATCTTACAGAGTTTAGCATACCTATCCTTGAAATTATTGTAGAAGTTGAGGTTCATTATCCTATCGGCAACATCATAAGCATCCGGGTACGCTAATTTCCTGCCCCTTATGAGGCAGAGAATTTCATCAACATATTGTGGTATAAGAAGACAATTTTTAAATAGGTTAGTAATTGTAAATAATAAAAATACAGTGGAAAGAATCCGATGCAGAGGGTTCTCTGAATCAGTTCACAGATTACCCATCCAACGCAACTTATACAACATATGTGTATTATATTGCAACAGAATACCAAGTTGTAACAGATTACACATCTGCTGTGTAGATTCTTCTTCATGGAGTAGATTGGAAGGCTAGGTTAGCAAAAGTAAACTTACCTTGTCCTCGTACTACACACACATATTTGTCATATTCGAGAAGTCTTTGGCGGCAAATGAATACATGGTGTATTCTTTTTGAATCTTCATCTTGATAAATTCTTCCAGTTCCTTCTTTTTATCTTGGCAAAGCACCGGAAATATGTTGACCTTCTTCGATGGCCCCTGAACTTCAACAACTCTTAGAGCGGGAGGAGTTGTAATTTTTTCTGATTTCAGAACAGAGAGAATTTGTCTAATTTTTCTTCTTTTCCTCCTAACCTCCACTATTGGATTGCATGGCTCCTTCACCCCATTGAATGGTATGACACCCCTCCTGGATTTTAACTCCTCGGCAGTTTCAGCAATAGCCTCTAGCTTTTCAAGGAGTTTATCCTCTCTGTCCTTGCACACTTTGCATTTGCAATAAGAGCATGAGGGTGAGAAGGGGTAAGAGGGACTACTGTAAGGATGGGAGGAACTCGTGTAGGGGTGAAAGGGAGGACCTGTGCAAGGGATGTTTTCAAACATATTTATTTTTTACTGAGCACGAACATACTCATAATTATGATTGGCAGCAGCAGCAGCAGCAGGACGGCTGCCACCATCACAAATAACTCCACCATCAACACCCCTAGAAGAAGCACCCAGATCTGTTGCAGTTTGAGGTTAGTCGTGAAGAGCTTCAACATTATACTGACCTTGCCTAACTGATCTTCTTATAGATGTTGCTCCAGCTAATTCCTTCTTTATTAAATCCACCGTTGGGTCTTATTTTGTATCAGCAAGACCCAGAGTAAGAAAAAAAGTCATCCCCAGCTCATTAATGGTAGGCACGATCCAAGGATGCATAACCTATAAAAAAGATAGGAGGAATTTAAATCATATAATAATAATTTGCAGTCAGTTGGGTTACATGGGGCTCGAGTTACATGGATATTAACCCATCCAACTTATGAAATAGCCGATCTAGCTACCAGAAAAACTGATCTATATATTGAAACAGATTGATAATATATTGCATCAGATTACCCATATATTGCATAATTTGCAGTAAATGGGTAATCTCTTGAGTAGGGTTCAGAGAACTAGAGCAACAGATGGTTAATCTGTTGTGAAATATGGATTGTCTTTCATAATAGATTACCTAGCTGTTGCATCAATTGCAGTTGATGGGTAATCTATTGCAATAGACGACTCATCTATCGCAACAGATGGAACATCTTTTTCAATATCTTTCTTTGAGGCAAATTATATTAGTTGAAAGAAGACGTACTGCATCATCCAGAGGGTTAAAGAGATCCATTTTATTAATGTTTTTTTGCTGCTCTCTACTGTAGCCAACCACCTAAGGATCCTTAGATGAGAAACCTTATCTGGATAATCCTTAAAATTCTTTCGAAGGGGAGGAATGACTTCACATGCCTAAGCCTAAAAATTATAAATCGGAAGCAAGCAAAAAAATAAAATTCATAACTATATTCAATATAAATTAATGAATGAGTAAAAATAGTGATTAATTTTACCCTGAAAGCCCAAGAAAATCCATATAATGTGGTCATCTTTGGCTTTAGTTTTTTCAGTAAATATTTGACAGTCAAATAGTAGCTGTCGTATCCCCAGGGATAATCGTTGAATTTCCCAAGATCATTAGCAAGCGCCAACAAATCATGTTCTATGACTTTCATGATGTCTCTTGCCAATAAAACGGAATGGACAAACCAAACTAAGCATAATTTGTCCCTATAGTGCTTTGGTATGTCTTTATTCTTGAAATCCGCTATCAAATCCTCCACTCTATAGCTAGGTCCAACAATGCCCAACAACCCATTTCTTTTTACCTTGCATTTGTTGGACCCTTTATGGGGTGTTTTCTTGATAAGAGGTTCTTCTAGACGATTGCATCTCAAGCCTGTCACTACGGCAAATTCTTTCAATCCAAAACAAACCGGAATGCCACAATAGTTGATTCAGACTTCATCTATCTTTTTTCCACCCTCCTTCGGACCTCCATTATCCCCCGCATACTTGATCCTGCACTTGAGGAGGCCATAGACCATGATCTTAGGAAACGGAGAGGGCGGCCCCCAAACAGCTCAAGAAAGTATGCAAAGTAGTTCTTCTTAAAAAATCCATATATGTTTTCCTTCTTCATAATCTCTTAAGTACGTTAAAAGGTTTCCCCAATTGACATTTAAGTACAACATCACAAAATACTGCATTAGGGTTACTCATCGGCATCGCAACTCGAAACTCGACGATACTAATAGTTTTGATAAAATTATGCTGGGATTTCGATGTTATTTCACGCTCCATTGGTGAGAAGGAGTTATCACTTTTGTCAGCTTCATTTTGCCCTAACTGAGATTGTTCTGGAAGTTCCTTCGAATCTATCTGTAGTCTAGCCTTTTTTGTTTCGTGGTCAGAAGTTGATCCACTTTCAATTTCTTTTCTTTTGGGAGATCTCTTTTCACTACAAATGGATGATTTGTATGGGTTGATTTGAAATATTGGAAAAGAATGACAAGTTTTGAAATTACTAATTTGGTTCGAATTAATCTTAGTTAATTTTAAATTTTTTAAAAGATATAGTTTTTAAAACATTGAGTTGATGAGAACTCATTTCAACTCAGAGTGATCGATCGACGACTCGGGTCAGGATGAACGCAATACCAACGCCATACAATTGCAGAGACTCGATTAGATTTATAGTTAACTCTGTGAGCTCATTCATTAATCCCTAGTTCCATCTAAATCAACTTAGGTACTATCACTTTCCTAATATTGAGTTGATAAGAACTTATTTCAACTTAGAGTGATCGATCGATGACTCAGGTCGGGATGAACGCAATACCAATGCCATGCAATTGCAAAGAAATGATTGGATTTGTAGTTGACCCTGTGAGATCATTCATTCATCCCTATTTCCACCTAAATCAACTTAGGTACTATCACTATCCTAACATTGAGTTGATGAGAACTTAATTTAACTCAGAGTGATCGATCGACGACTCAGGTCGGGATAAATGCAATACCAATGCCATGCTATTGCATAGATTTGATTGGATTTATAGTTGACCCCGTGAGCTCATTCATTCATACCTAGTTCCAAATAAATCAACTTAGGTACTATCACTATCCTAACATTGAGTTGATGAGAACTCATTTTAACTTAGAGTGATCGATTGATGACTCAGGTCGGGATGAACACAATACAAATGCCACACAATTGCAATGACCCGATTGAATTTATGTTGACCCTGTAAGCTCATTCATTCTTCCCTAGTACCACCTAAATAAACTTAGGTACTATCACTATACTAACATTGAGTTGATGAGAACTTATTTCAACTCAGAGTGATCGATCGATGACTCGGATCAGGATGAATGCAATACCAATGACATGCAATTGTAAATACTGGATTGGATTTATAGTTGACCCTGTAAGCTCATTCATTTATCTCTAGTTCCACCTAAATCAACTTAGGTAATATTACTATCCTAACATTGAGTTGATGAGAACTCATTTAAACTTAGAATGATCGATCGAGTCATCGAGTCGGGATGAACGCAATACCAACGCCATGCAATTGCAAAGACTCGATTGGATTTTTAGTTCACCCTATGAGATCATTCATTAATCCCTAGCTCTACCTAAATCAACTTAGGTACTATCACTATCCTAACATTGAGTTTATGAGAACTCATTTCAACTCAAAGTGATCAATCGATGACTCCGATCTGGATGAACGCAATACCAATGCCATGTATTTGCAATGACTCGATTGGATTTGTAGTTGACCCTGTGAGCTCATTCATTCATACCTAGTTCCACCTAAATCAACTTAGGTACTATAACTATCCTAAAATTGAGCTGATGAGAACTCATTTTAACTTAGAGTGATTGATCGACGACTCCAATCTGGATGAACGCAATACCAATGCCATGCATTTGCAAAGACTCAATTGGATTTGTAGTTGACCCTGTGAGATCATTCATTCATACCTAGTTCCACCTAAACCAACTTAGTTACTATAACTATCCTAACATTGAGCTGATGAAAACTCATTTCAACTCAGAGTGATCGATCGACGACTCAGGTCAGGATAAATGCAATATCAACGCCATGCAATTGCCAAGACTCTATTGGATTTGTTGTTGACTCTATGAGCTTATTCATTCATCTCTAGTTATACTTAAATCAACTTAGGTACTATCACTATCCTAACATTGAGTTGATGAGAACTCATTTCAACTCAGAGTGATAGATCGACGACTCGGGTTGGGATGAACGTAATACCAACGCCATACAATTCCAAAGACTCGATTTGATTTTTAGTTGGACTTATGAGCTTATTAATTCATGCCTAGTTCCACCTAAATCAGATTAGGTACTATAACTATCCTAAAATTGAGTTGATGAGAACTCATTTCAACTCAGAGTGATCGATCAACGACTTGGGTTGGGATGAACGCAATACCAACGCCATACAATTGTAACGCTTCGATTGGATTTGTAGTTGACCCTGTGAGCTCATTCATTCATCCCTAGTTCCACCTAAATTAACTTAGGTAATATCACTATCCTAACATTGAGTTGATGAGAACTCATTTAAACTCAGAATGATCAATTGATGACTCGGGTCAGGATGAACGCAATACCAACACCATGCAATTGTAAAGACTCGATTGGATTTATAGTTGACCCTGTGATCTCATTAATTCATACCTAGTTTCACCTAAAACAACTTAAGTACTATCAATATCCTAACATTGAGTTGAGGAGAACTCATTTCAACTTAGAGTGATCGATCGATGACTTGGGTCGGGATGAACGTAATACCAATGCCATGCAATTGTAAAGACTCGATTGGATTTGTAGTTGACCCTGTGTGCTCATTCATTCATCTCTAGTTCCACATAAATCAACATAGGTACATCACTATCCTAACATTGAGTTGATGAGAACTTATTTCAACTTAGAGTGATTAATCGATGACTCGGGTTGGGATGAACGCAATACCAACACCACATAATTGCAAAGACTCGATTAGATTTGTAGTTGACCTTGTGAGCTCATTCATTCTTCCCTGGTTCCACCTAAATCAACTTATGTACTATCATTGTTCTAACATTGAGTTCATGAGAACTCATTTCAACTCAGAGTGATCGATCAATGACTCGGGTCGGGATAAACGTATTAGCAATGCCATGCAATTGCAAGGACTCGATTGGATTTATGGTTGACCCTGTAAGCTCATTCATTCATCCCTAGTTCCACCTAAATCAACTTAGGTATTATCACTATCCTAACATTGAGTTGATAAGAACTCATTTTAACTCAGAGTGATCGATCGATGACTTGGGTCGAGATGAATGTAATACCAATGCCATACAATTGTAAAGACTCGATTAGATTTATAGTTTAACCTGTGAGCTCATTCATTCATCTCTAGTTACACCTAAATCAACTTAGGTACCATAACTATCCTAACATTGAGTTGATGAGAACTCATTTCAACTCAGAGTGATCGATCGATGATTTGGGTCGGGATGAACGCAATACCAATGCCATGCAATTGCAAAGAGTTAATTGGATTTGTAGTTGACCATGTGAGCTCATTCATTCATTTCTAGTTCCACATAAATCAACTTAGGTACTACAACTATCCTAACATTGAGTTGATGAGAACTCATTTTAACTCAGCGTGATCGATTGATGACTCGGATCAGGATGAACGCAATACCAACACCATGCAATTGCAAAATATCGATTGGATTTGTAGTTGACCCTGTGAGCTTATTCATTCATCCCTAGTTACACCTAAATCAACTTAGTTACTATAACTATGCTAACATTAATTTGATGAGAACTCATTTCAACTCAGAGTGATTGATCGATGACTCTGGTCAGGATGAATGCAATACCAATGCCATGCAATTACAAATACTCGATTGGATTTGTAGTTGACCCTGTGAGCTCATTCATTCATCCCTATTTCCACCTAAATCAATTGCAATGAAATCTGTTGCAACAAATGACTGAGCTGTTGATAATTTTCAAATAGATATTCATATCTCTTGCAACAGATGACATATCTCATTTAATTATCAAATAGACATTTGCATCTGTTATGACAGATAACTGACCTATTGGAAATTTTCAAACAGATATTTATATCTGTTGTAACAGATGACATATCTGATTTAATTATCAAATAGACATTTGCATTTGTTATGATAGATGATTGACTTGTTTGAAATTTTTTAAACATATATTTATATCTATTGTAACGGATGACATATCTGATTTAATTAATTATCAAATGGACATTTTCATCTATTGTCACTGATGACTGAGCTGTTAGAATTTTTAAACAGATATTGATATCTGTTGTAACAGATGACTGAGTTGTTCTGATTTCTAAACAGATATTTTTATATGTTGCAACAGATGACATATCTGTTTGAAAATCTTTTTTTCTCTTTTAATTTTAAAGCAAGATTTTATCCGAGTAGATATTATCAAGTAGTACTTATTACTAAAGATGGTAAAATATGTTTCTTGGATATCTCAAAAGTGAGTTCATTGAGTAGTCTTGTCTTATCTTTTCAATGTCACTATTCTTAGTTTTCCTCGTGCCCCTCAAATTATTAATGAAATTAATGAATATTAATTAATTAATATTGAAAACTCCCACGTCTACGTACACAATACATCTATAGAAATTATCTCATCTCTCTTCCTTCAGCTGCAGTTTATTTTATTCAACTCTCATCTTTTTATTTTTCTCCTCTTTAGGGTTATCACAACCTTTTCTCTCTCTTTTCTCCTCTCTTCTCATAAATATCCTTTTGGATCTAAAATGATCCATATTTTTTCTTGACTGAAATTGCTGTTTTGATCTTCTTTTTGACATTAAGTTATGGTTCATTATTGCTCTTTCATTCTCGTCTTCTTCTTTGCAAGTTATTTACATCTATTTTTTTATTTAATTACTATTTACCCATATCATATTTATTAAAAAAAATTTGAAGAAACTTTTTAGTGTTGAATAAACAAACGAAGAATTTTTATTAAAATATGCGAAAAAGTCATCTGTTGGAAGAAGTTTAAAAGCCTTGTTGACAATATTATTTTCTTGTATGTATTTTGTTTGTTTTTTATTATTGATGCAGTTATTGATGTTGTTGGTGGGGTTGACATTATTGAAAGTTGTGGTGTGTTGTTGTTGATGGTTCTGGAATAAATGATGTTGCTTCTTTGTTGTTGATGATGTTGTTGGAACAAATGTTGTTGTTTCTTTGTTGATATTTTTTATTTGTAGTTTATGCTGTTGTTGATGTTGTAACAGATGGAGAAACTGTTGGAACAAATCAAACCACCAGAAAGGCTGGTTTGATGTATTCCATCAGACTCTATATCTATTGCAATAGACTCTACATCTGTTGCAACAGACTCCACATCTGATTCAATAGACTCTACATCTATTGTAACAGATGGATAATGTTCTTTCTGTGACATCAACTCAGAGATGACAGGATGTATCAACAGATGGTATATCTAGAAGATATCTGTTATGCAAAAGTCTTCCAAGCCTATCAAACTCTTCTCCAATATAGATGACAAGATATCTGCTATGCAAAAATCTACACCGTCGCCAGACATACTTGTCAGAGAGCAATTCTTCAGAAGATATCTGAGGAGCAAGACTGCCGGATGAAAAATGCCCGATTGACAATAATAATAATAGTAGTAATAATAATTAGGTAATATTTTTTATTTTAGCGTATGTATTTTCCTCCTTTTGTATATCGGATCTACCCAAGGGATTAAAATATCTATGTTTCATTTGGTGGTCGACTTTAAATTTTTAATTCTTATTTAGTATTTAATAATCATTCTATTTATTCCTTGTTCTCATCATGTCGACGGTTGATGGTAGGGATTGAGCAATTTGTGTCTATAGAGGTTTATCTGATGCGACAGATTGATCATATGTTGCATCAGGTGGCTATTAATAAAAAAAGGTTATTGTTGAAATTAAGAGGGTGAAAAAGACATGACTTTCCAATTATTTAATATGAAAAATATTTCGTAAATAAATAATAAGGAAATAAATGATAAACACAATTTATAACCATAAAAGAACGGTTATTTAATTTTAATAACTGATCGTAACTTTCGTCATTTTTGTTTTTGAATTTATTTTTTAAAATTATTTATTATATAATAAAAAAAGTCACAATATTTGATTAATTAACTTATATGATGATTGTTAAGAAAAATAAGGTGAAGGTCGGTCGTGACTTTTTGTCTAAAAAAATACATACATTCAACAGTGTTGCTGATGTATCAAATTCCCCATCTGTTGCAACTGATGTATCATCTGTTAGAAGAAATAAAAAAAGATATTAATATAGAACGTCTATTTGTTGCTACAGATGGTGTATCTGTTGCAACTTATGGTTTATCAGATTCAACAGATATACAATCTGTTATCAGAAAATAGAAATGGTTATTATTTCATTAAAGAATTTGAAAAACTATTTTTTTTAATTTATAAAATAAAAAAGTCAGCAAATTTGGATTAATGATATGATGATAGTTTTTTTTTTTTTTAAAAAAAGTGGATTATATGTTGCAACAAATATATTATCTGATGCAACAGGTTCACTATTGTTGCAACAAATGATATATCTGTTGTCACAGATGATATATCTGATGTAACCGATATAGAATCTATTGTCACAATTCAATAAAAATGGTTTTTGAAAAGAACTAATTAATAATAATAATCAGAAAAGTCATGACTTATCACAATATTTCTCAATTTAATTAAGTCATTACTTTTCATAGTAATAAAAATGTAACTAATAAATGGAGGTGACAATTAGTTATATGTTGCAACAGATAGGTTATCTGATGCAATATATTTTATAGTTATTGCAACAAATGATATATCTGTTGTCACAGATGAGTTATCTGATGCAATAAATATAGAATCTGTTGCCACAACTCAATAAAAATGGTTCTTGGAAAGAACTAATTAATAATAATAATCTGAAAAGTCATGACTTATCACAATATTTATTTTCTTAATTTAATGAAAAATATAATTGATGAATGGAGGTGCACAGTTGCGCCTTTTTTCCTCTCATTCAAATTCAATCCTCTATAAATAGGTCCATCCTTACTCAATCGTTCATTTAACTACACTCTATTTATTTATTGTATCTCGTCTTTCATATTACACTCTAGAAGATTATGGCTGACCCAGTGTGGGACGTTGCTTTTCTGCAATACGCCGTGAATAAACTTTGGAATCAAGTTCGTGACCTATAATGGGAACTGGGAGGAGTTAGAGCAAGAATGCTATGCGAGATACGCCGGCTGAGGAGGTCCTTGCTACTTCCAGTTGAAGATTGACCAGCTGGCAATGATGATGATAACAATAATAATAATAATTAGATTATTATTTTTATTTTAGTCTATTATATATATTTTTATTTATTTTTGTTTAATAAAAAAATTATGTTTGATCTTTGACTTTTTAATTCATATTTAATTTTTATTCTGTCTATTATCTTCTCAACAAACATGTCGATGATTCGAAGTAAAAAGGAATAATTTAGAATCCAGTAGCAATAGCAAGATTTATCTGTTGGGTTTGTGGCAGGGGCTGATGTGTTGTTTAAAATAAATCACTTATGTCGTAACAGATAAGAAGTTTAATGCAACAGATAAATAGTCTGTTTTAACAGATGACTAGTTTGTTGCTTGGCTCTGACGTTTCAATTCGTACTCCCTCCGTCTCAAATTATCCGTCCCAAATTAAGATGCCACATTGATTAAGAAAAATAATTAATAATATGTCTAGTTTACCATAGCGCACTGATCAGTTGGTAGGATAGTAGACGTGTTTGAAATAACCATTGTTTGCTATTCAATCAAAATTTAATAAGAGAAGAAAGTTTTTAACGTTGGTCGGTGTATAGTCCCCCTATTAAATGATGTTTTCATTTTAATTTGAAGAAAAAATGATTAATGTAAAGGGTAAAACATGAATTTTTTTAATCTTTTCTTGATTAATGAAAAAGACAAGTAAAATGAGAAATCAAATTAGGAAATTTGGGATGGGTAATTGGACGTAGGAATAGTCTTGAATCCAGTTGCAATAACAAGAGTTGAAACATATTGGTTATCTGTTGGGTTTGTGGCAGGGGCCGATTTGTATTGTTCCAAACAGATTAATCATTCGTTGCAACAGATAATTAGTCTGGTAAAATAGATAAACATTATGATGCAACAGATATTATGTATGATGCAACAGATAATACGTCTGATGCAACAGATAAATATTTTGATGCAACAGATAAACAGTCTGATGCAGCAGATAAATATTCTGATGCAACAGATAAACAGTCTGATGCAGCAGATAAATCTTCTGATGCAACGGATTACTTATCTGATGCACCAAATGATTAATCTGTTTAAATTGTGGGCACTTATGTTGGATTCATGATCGGGGTTCTATCAATTGTTTGAAAAACAGAAGTGTACCCAGATGACAAATATGAATAAAAATCATAATTTTATTTATCAAAGTCACCTATGAAGTAATGCCAAAGTGGAAAGTGATGTAGTAAACAAAATTTGACTTAAGAAATTGGTCAAATAGCAGCAGTAGTGCTGTACCAACAACAACAACAATAACAAATGGTCGACAAGAAGAAGATGAGGATGATAATGAAGTAGAAGATGATGAATAAAGCAGCATAAACAATGAACAACAAAAATCGCTAAAAAAGAGAAAATAACAATGGATGAGAAGAGAAAGAAAGATGCCTTTTTTTCCTTCTGTTTTCCATTATTTTAGGTAAACATTGGGATCAATGAATAAATTTAAAAACTTGTGGGTTATTTCAAACTTCCTCAACTTTCTTAATCCATAATAAAGTAATTGTCACCTCCAACTAATAATTAAGACTTGTGTCACCTACACCTCATTTTAAAACTCTTTTATCACCTATAACCCAAAACCTCAAATAACTAAATAATGCATATAAATTTTACTTAGTAAGCTAAGAATAATAGGAAACATTAGATAGCACAAATCAACTATTTAAGTTCATAAAGTTCATATTTAGGGTTCATAAAGTTCATATTTAGGGACACAGTCGTTGAATCACACCAACACACGTTATGACTGATTAATATGGTCATTTTTGAACATTAATCTAAGGCTCCAGTATTATTTCGTTAAAAATATTTCTACAATTAAAAAGGTATAGTAAAAGAAAATTGCAAAGAAAGCGTGATAAAAAGTTTACGTTTCTATTGGATACTGGCCGAGGATCGAGTTTATTAGGAAATTTGTACTCTGATATGTCAAGAAGTTTTTTTTGATGTTTGATTCCCAGTATACAAGGAATATTTTTATTTCAGTTCGTACATCGACGTATTACGTCATTTTGAGTGATATGAATGCTAGACTCACACATCTGCTTATCAAGTTTTTCGTTCTTGGATAATTATGATTATTTATGGTAACCTTAAAGCATTAATCTAAGCTCTCGGTACAATTTTAGAATCAGGGAGCCAACTCTCACTACTATTTCAGAATCATGGTTTAAGGACGTCTCAGTAAAATTAGTGGCCTAAAAAGTCAAATTTAAATTTAAAGCCTTAAAAATATACATATACATAATAAATAAAAAATTAATGTTGATTTTTCTTATTTTTTCATAATTGTTGTTTTTAGTATAATATTATATTATACATAGTAATATTATTGTTTATAATAGTAATGATTGATTCAAATTAATAAGACGTTAATCATACATTTTCAATACATTACCTTGGATGTTTTTATAAGCATATTATTTATTATTATTAAGATTTGAGTAGTTTAATTCAAAGTTTCAAAATATTTTTATTGAATGATGTTAGTTTTCTTTTATTATATTCAATATTATCAAAAAAATAGAGTTCATTAAAAAGATTTCACATGAAGACAAAAAATACGAAGAAGAAAATTCTCCATTCTCTAAAATTAATGAGGCATAGTACTAAAAGAAAATTGTAGAGAAAGCGTAATAAGAAGTTTACGTACCTCATTAGATACTGGGTGAAGATTGTAGGCAAAAGTCATCTGATAGAAAACAAACTCTTTTCCTGCAACGATGTACAAGATATCAAGAATCGAACACTCAAAACTTTTTGAGTGATGCCCCTGCTCCACTAGCTACTGCTCAACCCCAATTAAGTGGGCAAAGAGGCATCACTATCATAGAGATATCACTCCAGAGTGAAACATGTTTACTGAATATAAAAAGTAAATGCATAGTGCTTTGTTTCTGCCTACACATAATTTTGATATACTAATCTAAATACACCACGTTTCTTGTTCTATCAGGCAATGCACTCTGCAATAACTTTTTCATAGTTGGACCAAGCAAAGAGAAAGATATAATTGATTTTTTTTTCATTTTTGAAGTTGGTATATACCATGTACATACTTCTGATATTTACTCTTCCAAAAAAGGGATTGTTGTATAACTAAAACTCTTTATCAGGCTCAACTTAGGCTCCTCCCATCGAACAACATAATTCATATGTAGCAACTATCGACTCTATAGGTTCATTTGTTTATTTTTTCATTTGCACAGAATTTTAAAATTGCACTAACTCTTTCTATATTAATTGAAATCATGTCGACACTAGGCTTGGCAGTACTTATGAATCATTGACATACTCGAAAGACAATACCTTCTAAAATCAAAGGTTTGTCTTATTGTAAACTTATAACTGTATTGATAGTTCAACTCTTCTTCGAGCTTATATTTCATTCTCTGATAATTAATTGCACATGTAATTGGTTATGAAGTATACGTTGTTTCAATATTAAATAATTTTTTGCTAAAGTAAGCATTTTAAAAAGAGTTCCTCCCAGTGAATATTGTAGAGCAAAAAAATTTGAATATGAATCACCGAAATTTTGCTATAGTAACGACATGATTAAATTGACATCACATGAAATGGTGTATGTATTCAGAGTAGTTCAGAGTTATCTCTAGTTTCCGAGGTAAAAGAGAAGCAAGACAGGAATCCTAGCCTTGTCAAGCTAAAAGAGTCAGTTCAGAGTCAGAAAGTAGAGGTTTTCTCCCAAGAGGGAGATGGTGTTCTTCGTTGTCAGGGTCATCTGTGTGTTCCTAGTGTAGATGACTTGAGGCAGCGAATTCTTGTAGAAGCACATGGTGCGCGATACTCTATTCATCCAGGGGTCACTAAGATGTACCGCAACTTACAGGAGATCTATTGGTGGAGTGGGATGAAGAGAGACGTTGTAAAGTTTATGTCTAAGTGCTCTACATATCAGCAAGTTAAGATAGAGAATCAGAAACCTAGTGGTTCCATACAGGAGTTTACTATTCTTACTTGGAAGTGGAAGAAGTGAACATGGACTTTGTGACGGGTTTGCCTAGAACACGTCATCAGCATGATTAAGTTTGGGTCATTGTAGACAGAATGACCAAGTCAGCTTATTTCCTTCTAGTTCATACCTCTTACTCAGCCGAGGTATATGCCAAACTCTATATCAGGGAGTTGGTCAGATTACATGGTGTTCCACTATCTATCATCTCAGACAGAGGTACCCAGTTCACCTCTCACTCCTGGAAAGCATTCCAAAAAGGTCTTAGTACCCAAGTTCATCTCAATACAGTGTTTCATCCTCAGAAAGATGGCCAAGCAGAAAGGATCATTCAAACTCTAGAAGATATGCTAGGGGTGTATGTAATTGATTTCAAGAGAAGCTGGGATGACCACTTGCCTTTGATTGAGTTTGTATATAACAACAGCTATCACTCTAGTATTCAGATGGCTCCATTTGAAGCTCTCTATGGTAGGAGATGTAGGTCTCTGATCGGTTTGTTTGAAGTTAGTGAGACCTCAGTCATAGGGCCTGATTTAGTATTCGATGCCTTACAGAAAGTTCAGTTGATCAGAGAAAGACTTCGGGCTGCTCAGAGCCGACAAAAGTCTTATACGGATGTTCGTAGAAAGGATCTCGAATTCGAGGTTGATGACAATGTCTATATTAAGATCTCTCCCATGAAGGGAGTGAAGAGATTCGACAAGAAGGGAAAGCTCAGTCCCCCATATGTTGGTCCCTTCAAGATTCTCAGTCGCTTCGGCAAGGTAGCCTATGAGCTAAAATTGCCTTCAGATCTAGCCTCAGTTCATCCAGTTTTCCATGTCTCTTTGCTTAAGAAGTGCATAGGTGACCCAGCAGTTGTAGTCCCTATTTAGAGCGTTGACATTAAGAATAGCCTCTCTTATGAAGAAATTCCAGTCGAAATCCTCGACTATCAGACTCGTAGGCTGAGGAACAAAGAAGTTCCTCTAATCAAGGTTCTTTGGCAGAATCAGTCCATGGAGGGAGATTCTTGGGAAGTAGAAGCAGACATGCAAACCAAGTACCCTCAACTTTTCTATGCTAATTCAGAATTAGCTCGAGGTAACCATTTTCCTTAAGCTTATTCAGTTACATCTTTGAAATTCTAGTATAAAATTGGTATCAAGTGTCAGTGCATATCTTATCATGCATTCATGAGTTCAGCTTATCAGTCATGCATCAGATATGCATGTTCAGTTGGGCTATATTTAGTTTAGAATTCAATTCAGTCCTAAAATCATATGCCATTTAAGCATGATCAGTGTATGCGTCGTTTTATGTTTTCTCCCCTCTCAAGCAGTCATCATTCGAGGATGAATGTTTCCAAGGGGGACATATTATAATACCCTAAAAAATCCAAACTACTATTAGAGCCATGTACCAAGCTCATGCATAGTACATCATGGTTCTTTTATAGTTTTATGAGTAGGATAGATGTGTATTAAGGCTTCAAATAACTCCTAGCTATTAGACAAATCAAAATATTCCTTACCGATTGAATTCTTGAGAAGGATATTGGTATAGTCAACTTTAAACAAGCATATCTTTCATTATACTTGGAATTTTTGAGCTCATAACCTATCAAAAGATAGATAATTGAGTTAGATTTTGAACGATACCAATTTCGGCTAAATCCAATATCGGAGCAAAGAGTTATTCCTATTTTTCTCCAGTATGTCAGGCTGGAAATAGTGTGATGACATTCGTGGTAGCTTACCACATTTGTGACGCCCTATCACGAAGGTTGTCAGCCTTAGGCAGAAACCAGCTCTTAAGTGACGATATTCATGGTAGCTTACCACATTTGTGACACCCTATCACGAAGGTCGTCAGCCTTAGGTAGAAACCAGCTCCTAAGTGACGACATTCGTGGTAGCTTACCACATTTGTGATGCCCTATCAAGTAGGTCATCAGCCTTAGGCAGAAACCAGCTCCTAAGTGACGACATTCATGGTAGCTTACCACATTTATGACGCCTTGTCAAAAATGTCATCAGCCTTAGGCAGAATCCAGCTTCTGTGTCGTCAGCCTTAAAAAATGCATGCAAGGTGTTTGATAAAGTAATTAGGATGCTAGAAATTCATGTTTGTATGGTTCTATGATGTCTAAATAACAAGTCCATGTTAGCTATATACTTCAATATGAATTCCATGCTTTTCATGTATTGCTATTGTGGTGGTATGAAACATGTAAGATAATTGAGATATACTATATGTACACAAAATATATCCATACATTCCCTTCAATGTTTAAGATGTTGAATAACTATATGAAATATGATATCCCCTACTTATGATATTATGAATTATGGACTCAAATCTTGTGATCAAGTCATGTCATGTTGTCACGATAATCTTAGTCAAGATATAATCTATAGAACTCAGTTAGTCATGTGACTCAGGAAACCTCAAAAATCTCATGATCTTAGTTAACTCTGAGATAATAGCACTACTCCGTCAATCAATGGAAGTTAGTTAATCTGTCCATGTACAGTCAGTTGAATCATGTTTAGTCTCTTCAGATGGGAGTAGAAGTTAGAACCGAGTGAACCCAAGGATGGGAACTCACCTACCAGTTTAGGGTGTGATTCTTAGCAGTCATCCTTGTGTTCCAGAACTACGTAGCCAGCGTAGGTTGAGACATCTTAGCCTTTCAGATTAGGGTTGATGAGGTGGCTTAACCTTTCAGTTTAGGGTTCCCACCATTCTTCTTTCAAATACTTGCTAGCTAAGGGTTACCCACAACTGTCCTTACTAGTGGCGCGGTATTGACACCCCTCCAGTCGGGGCAGAGATTGGACCCCAACTTAGCTATATGCGTTATTGGGGCATGTCGATTAAACAACTACCTCCTACAATTTTAGAATTAGTATTAGTGAAAGAACTCAGATAGGTCTTCAGATTTCAGTATATCAGGACTGTCAGATACAGTCAGACTCAATTATAGTATAAAACTCAGATAGTTCTATCAAATTCAGGTTTGTCAGATACAGTCGCTCATGTTATCAGAATTTCAGTATCAGTCTTGTTAGCCATCAGTAAACCATGTATTAGCATACATAACTAGCTATCATGAACCCACTATTTCAGTTACTATGTATACATGTTTGTACTCTTACGTTTATGTCAGTCAGACAGTTAGCATTGTTCATGCATGCAAACCCTATTTATATTTAGCCTACCTCACTCATATACTCAGTACATTCCCTCGTACTGATGCATTTGTGCTATGGTGCTTTCTTTTTATGTTACACTATAGGTTCAGAGACAAGAGCTCTAGATCAGCAGTAGCAGTAGCATTTCCAGTCGTAGAGATTCAGTAAGTCCTCTTCATTTGAGGACAATATGATTTGATTTATTCATTATTATTTTAGTCCGTTATCAGTTTATGGAGTTAGTTGGAGACATGTTCCTTCAACTGCTTATTCAGATAGTACTTAGAGGCTTTCGAATTCAGTATTCAGACATGTTCAAATTTGATTCAGTTTTCAGCTATTTTGGGTATCTTTCACCCATATGGATATTATGTTTTGACAGATTCTTTATTCAGTTGAACCTTATGGCCTACATGTTTATGTTTTCTGCATTATTACGTTATATATGCAGTGTATAGGTACAGATATCAGTTATGGGTTAGCTTGTGTTCCCTCGGGGTCATGAGCACCGTGTAGCATTCCGATTCAGAAAATCGGGGCATTACAAAAATAGTGGGAACAATTTGAAGATTTATTTTCTAAAGACTTTAAAAATTTACCGAACATAAATCTAAAACAAACCCAACACTCAGTACTATATCATATAAATAATATATTACATAGTATGGGACATGGTGTTAATAAGTATAAATTTTTTTTCAAAAATATCTTGCACTCAAGAATAGAATCAGAAGCAAAAGAGGTTGCCTTTGAAAGAAACATAATCTTTAGTGAAGAAGATTTGTTGTTGTATAAGAAATTGAACACAGATAAAAAATGACCATACGATATTATTCTTCTAAGAATTTTCACAAACAAATTCAAAGTTTTTTTTATTGATGGTCCAAAAGAAAGCGATAAAATATTTTTGTAGCGTACTTTATTAGCCACTATAAGATTCAAAAGGGTGTTTTGGTTAGTTTCGCCATTACATCATTTGATTGTTTGAATCTAATTGTGTCTATCTCTTTATTTTGTATCTTTAATTCCTATCTTTTTTCTATTTTCTTGTTTCACATCAAATTGGTATCAAGAGCTTGGATTAGATTTGTTTTCACAAACCTAAGTCTTGGTGTTTTGATATTTTCACAAAAAAAAAAATTAAAAAAAGGAGTTAAATTTGATTGAATGTTGTTTGATATTATTCCTTGAGTTACATATTGTTGTTTCCTAGTTAATTTTTTTTTAAAAAATACATGACAAAAATAAAATAAAATTAAAAGTCATGTTGAAGAAGACACTTGAAAATGAGTTTTGTTGATTTGGTGTTTGGTTGAAGAAATTATTGGTTAGAAGTTGTTGGTAAAGTTGTGGGAAAGTTATATCTCAAATTTGAGCTCATTTTCTTGGGTATTGAAGAAGATGAATTTGAGAATTACAAAATAGTTCAATCTGTCAAACTTGTTTCTTTTTTTCCCCTTAATTCTAGCTAGTTTTCTTTGAGTATTAATTCATACTTAATGTTAAACTAGTTTGTGTCCGTTTAATTTATTCGTGTCAAATTTTTCGTGCTTTTTTTCCTTTCATTTCATTGTATGCTCATTTGTTTTCTTGTCCGTTAGTTTTAATTGTCCGTTCTTGATTACATAAACTCCACTTCATCACGAAGAAGTAGTACTACTTGTGAATTATTTGATGGTGTTGACTCTCAACCTTGGGTTATTCAAGAGTGGTAACAAGTAAGAGTGAAGTGAGTTCATTTGAGAGTGGCCTTAAAAGCCTTTGGCATTAGAGTGATACACGAGTGTGAGTGACAAAAAGAGAAAAGCATGATGTGAGTGAGCGGTGAGAAACTCTTTCTACTAACTTTTTTATATATTTTGTAGGTACAATGACTCAATTGAAAGGAAAATCCTCTAGTAAAATGGAAATTTTGCTTCACAAGGTATTGCAAGAAATGAAGGAAATGATGGGAAAATCGGAAGATGTGATAGAAGGGTGAGGAATCAAGAAATAGCAAAGCAACCACTTTAGGTTTTCAATCCCATTGGTCAAATAATGAGGGATCAAGTAAGACTCCTCTTGATACAACTCCATCCCACATGGTAGTGTAAGATACCCTCTCTCCTAATGCTACTTTACCAAAAGTTTACAGTCAAGTAACACTTCCAAAGGGGGGAAATCAACAAAGAAATCTTTCACCACAAACCAATAGAACTTAAGTGAGACCCCAAAATAACCTTGAAGAGTAAGATTTCTTTGATGATAATAATTATGGAGCCAATGATCAAGTTCAACAAGAGAGGTTTGACGGGAAAGAAAGAAGATGGGGAAATGAAGGGTGGTATTTGATTGATGGTAGAGAATATAATAGAAGGTATGATGATGAAGATCGAGGATTCAATAACATCAAGGTTACTCTTCCATTCTTCAAAGAAAGTAACGACCCGAATAAATATCTTGATTGAATTGTGGAACTTGAAAGACAATATAATCTCAACAATGCGAGTGACATTAAAAAGGTAAATTATGCTATAAGTCCCTTGAGGATTTTGCTTCTACATGGTGGGAGAAAATTGAAAGAGATATTTTGGTGAATAGAGACTTTGTTATAAGTTGGAATGACATGAAGAGGCATATGAAATAAAGGTTTGTGGGTCAAGATTATGAGCAAAATACACTCAAGAAGTATTACAATCTTCAACATGGAAGTAAGAGTGTGGAAGAGTATTATGAGGAGCTAAAGCATACTAGGCTTTGAGATAGTGTCAATGATGAAGAGGTGAAGCTTGTGGAAAGATTTATCTTGGGATTAAATAAGGAGGTAAGGCAACCATTAGAATTGCATCGTCTTTCTACTTTATATGAAGCTTATCAAATGACACTCAAGGTGGAGGGTCATCAAAAGAAAAATAAGTCAAGGTGCAATCTTTTTCTTCTTCATGGGATAAAAACAAGAAAACTTGAAAAATCATCTCCCACTTGGGACAAATCCAAAAGTTTAAAGCAAGAATTGAAGTACAACTTGGACAAAGGCAAATCAAAGGAGGCACAATTAATGGTGAAAAAAGCACATAATGGAGGTTTGATGGGCCATTTTCGAGGGTAAAAAACCTTAGCTATTCTTAGTGAACATTTCTTTTGGCCTAAAATGATAAGAGATGTGGAAAGAATTTATGCTAGGTGACTGTAAGCATGCTAAATTTTGTACCCAACCCCATGGTTTGTATACCCCTTTGCCTACTCCTATAGGTCCTTGGCTAGATATTTTCATAGATTTTGTTGTTGGCTTTCCTAGGACTAGAAATGGTAAGGATAACATCTTTGTTGTTGTGGATAGATTTTGAAAAATGGCTCACTTTATTGCTTGTCATAAAAGTGACAATGGATGTCATGTTGCTACTTTATTTGTTTATAATGTGATGAAATTGCATGGTGTTCCCCAAACAATCGTTACTGATAGAGTTTCAAAATTTCTTAGTCATTTTTGGAGGTATTTATGGGGAAATTTGGGAACCAAATTGCTATTTTCTACTTTTTGTCATCCTCAAATAGATGGTCAAACTGAGGTGGTTAATAGAACTTTAGGTAACATGATTAGAGCTATGGTTAAAGGAAAGTTAACTTCTTGTGAGGATTAATTGCAATTGATTGAGTTTGCATGTAATAGAACTATTCATAGATCTATTGTGAGTGTAGATGCAAATGCTAAGGCAAAAGCTATGAAGAACATTCATGAGAAAGTAAGAATGCGAATTGAGATGGCCAACAAAGATGCAACCAAAAGAGCCAGCAACGGATGAAAAAAATTTACCTTTATACCCGGTGATTGGGTATGACTTCACTTTAGAAAAGAGAGGTTTCCAAGTAAAAGGAAGAACAAACTTATGCCAAGAGGAGATGGATTTTTTCAAGTTCTTGAGAAGATTGAAGATAATGCTTACAAAGTGGACTTATCAAGTGAGTATTTAGTCCATAATGTTTTTAATATTAGTGATTTATCTCTTTTTGATGTAGGATTGGCAAATTCGAGGACGAATTCTCTTGAAGAAGGGGAGAGTGATGTACATCAAAGTGACGCTAACTCAAGAAGGCCTTTCACTAGAAGTCAAGCTAAGGACCTTCAAGCATTTGAAGCTTTATGGATGAAGATGAAATCTTTGGAAGGTTCCAATATGGATGACTTGAAGATATTTAATATTCTAAGTATCTACATTCAAATTAGCTTGTAATTTAAATGAAGTACAATTTGATCTTTCTTTATTTCTTTTAGACCTTAGTATAAATAGTTAGTTATTAGGGCTGAACTACTAGTTTTAGAATATTGAATATTTGTGCCTCCTTTGAGAGCTTAAAATCCTTTGTTGATTTTCAACAATTGTCCTAGGATTTGCAAGTAAGGATACTACCTTCTTGAGGATTCAAATAGATTATGTATTTTTAGTTCCCAACTAAGGGATGTTTTGGTTAGTTTCACCATTACATCTTTTGATTGTTTAAATCTAGTTGTGTCTATCTCTCCTTATTTTGTATCCTTAATTCCTATCTTGCTTCTATTTTCTTGTTTCATATCAATGTGATAATCAGTTGACTTGTAATATTATGTCCAATGAGACCATTCAAAAACCTTTGTTGTAAAAGTTTTACGTACTCTGACAGTCATGTTCAACAAAATGTCAGTCCCTATAGGTCTTCTGGAAAAAAAGATCACCCTTCTATTTAGATCTGTCTCTTCCATCCCTTTTCGAGGTGTTAAAGATTTTGCGTCTACTTTCAAAAAGATGGCATCTCAAGATTCTAGCATATGAAAGCATGATAGAATTGGAGTAGCTGATGGTAGTGTTGGATCAAGAAGAAATTCACCTGTATTGACTGTTAGGATTTTTGTCCTGATTTTCTTACTAAATTTAAGTTTTTCTTTTCTTGAAATGAAAATAAAAGTAACACCATAATTACTTTTACTTTTTCTAAAAGGAAAAATATAAAACTTTTTCAATTTGGCTAACCTCTTTCTTGGAGGAAAGGTTTTGGAACTCTATAAATACCACAACAAAATAGCATTCACAATATGGTCCTTTAAGATTTACGAGTCATGTTTAGGGAGAGATTTTCTCTCTAAAGTTTTTATGATTTCTTTTATATTAGATTTTATAATATGTACGCCAATTGGCCAAAACATATTATAATTTTATAATTTTTTGTTATAGTTTCTTTGTCATCTGAATTATCGTCTTTATAGTTTGCAAATTATAAGATTTTGCATGATGCCCTCTCATTTTTAAATCCAACAAGTGGTATCAGATACTATGGTTCGATTGAGGATAGTTTAAGATCAAATTTGCAATCAACTTGGCGATGATGAAGATTTTTTGTCAAAAAAAAGTTAAAAAAAAACCACATGTGGAGAAAAAGTTTCAAATAAGTTTTCAACAATCCTGCTGTTAATCCATCTTTAAAATCAAAATCAATTTTCAACCCATGTTTGTGGGCTAGAACTTTCAATCTCTGCTTATTTTTAACGCTTGGGCTTCTTTCAACTCGTGCATATACTTTTAACGCATGAGTTCCAATTTTAACCCATGCTCACTTTCAATGCACAAGACTTCCTTTTCAACCTTGTTTACTTATAACACAAGGCTCCAAAAATTTCAACCCATGCTTTTATTTTTAACGCATAGGGCTTGAACTTTTATTCCATATCAACTTTTAATCATGATAAGCAAAAATAATATATGAAGATCGTGTTAAGAAGGAAGATCAAGATTATTTTGCTAGAAAATCAAGTAAAAAAGGGGAGATTTGTTAGGATTTTTGTCATGATTTTCTTATCAAATTTAAGTTTCACTTTTCTTGAAACAAAAATAAAAGTTATACCATAATTACTTTTATATTTTCTAAAAGGAAAGCATAAATTTTTTCATATTTGACTAACCTCTTTTTTGAAGGAATGATTTTGTAACTCTGTAAATACCACAACACAATAACATCCACAATGTAGTTCTTTAAGATTTACGAGTCATGTTTAGTAGGAGATTTTCTCTCTAAAGTTTTTATGATTTCTTTTATATTAGGTTTTATAATATGTAGGATAATTGACCAAAACATATAATAATTTTATGATTTTTTGTTATAATTTTCTTTGTCATCAGAATTATCGTCTTTATGGTTTTGAAACTATAAGCTTCGGCATACCGCCCTCTCATTTTTGAATCCAGCATTGGCCAGCTCTTATAATAGTGGGCAGAGTAGAAAAGTTTATGGTGATAGGTTGCAGAGTTGAGGTTCCATACGTGAAACTCCTGTCTAGCTTGAAACTGAAGAATCAATTGGTAATTTTTTTTTTCCTGAAGCAACCAATATAATTATTGAATGTTGATTGAGGAAAATAATTTCTTCCCATCTATGTGCTTTGACTTCGTTAAGATTGCAACAAATATATATTCTAAAAATGTGGAAATAGGCTCGTAACCATGCACGCTTACGTAATGCATACTTTGAACAGGTAGGTACTAACATGATGATTGCAAAGGTGGATACAATATGTGTAAATGTGAACTCACTTCAATGTTCATTTGTATTAGTATTTGAAGGTACAAGGACATAGTAATTTAGAGATTTAGACCTTCCGTAAACCCAAAAGAGAAAGAAGTAAGAAGTCCTTCATGATGCATGATAATGATTACTGAGTAATTATATTAAAAATAGTTGTGTTGCAGTGTTTTCATGTATATGGCACCTCAGCACGTTCCTTCCTTGTTCTTTGCTTCTTTCGTACATATATCAATTATTATTTAACTTATTTGAAGAGAAGAAGAAAAGCTTGAGGGAAAGGTAAAATGATGAGATTGCCACTTGGGTCGTTGCTAGCGATCAATGGGTGGCACGATGTCAATGAGTCTGTTCAGTAGTAAGATGACATTTTTTGTTAGTTTACGGGTACAGATTCTATTTTGACGACAACAACTTCAACACAAGTTCAAGTATAGCACAAGAACACTTATGAAGTTATGTAACACCCTCAACACAAGATCAAAAAGGCCTTTCAAAGAAGTGTGTTTTTCAGAAATTTAGATGAAACAGAAAAAGCCAAGTCCTCCGAATTCACGGAGTGTCCTTAAGAAAATAATTCCCCTCTAGTATCCGAGGTTATGGAATTTTCCAATCACGATAAAATGGCCTAACAATCCGACTGTAGTGGTACTTCAAACAATTGGATTCCCTTCAAACTCACTCAACGATTAGATGATCACACAGAGAGTATTTCAGAAAGAAAGAAGTATTTTAATGCAGGAAATTTTTATACTTAAACCTGTGGAAAAATACAGGTTTATATAGCTATTAGGTGCCTCTTCCAAAAAGAGGCAATGGTTTATTCGGAAAGATGTATCCTCTGGAACAGTCATGTCTGTTCCTCGAATCAGTATGTTTTTTTATTGGAAGGTTATAACCATCCAAAAAGATACCTTTTTTCCCAAATCAGTTTGTCATTTCGTTGAAGAGTTGCATCCCTTCTGAAGTAGCATTTCTGCACTACATGCATGCATATAATGAACTGCATGCATATTTTCCTTTGGATCGGACTAAAAATTCCTATGTTTCAAATAAATTTTGTCCAAAAAGATAGATCTCATCGATCGATCATTTGATAAATCCAAATCCAAATCCAAATTCGAAGTCGAAACCGAGCCGAGTGAGCGACGACAAAGGAGCGAGGCACCTATTGGTTCTTGTCTCACTTACCAATGTTGAGTAAGTGTTTATTAATATAAACACTTGAAAGTTTCCTTCTTCCACCAACGTGGGAGAATTAGTAGAGTTTCCAATTTTAAGTACAATTTCCATTTTGCAGTGTAATCTCAATTCTTTTACTCCACTTTGTTCCCTCTATTTTCCATTCACACTTTAATCTTGAATCCAACAATACCCCATATGAATGGGGAATGACTACTTTTTTTTGTAAAACTTTACGAATAAGTATGTGATCATCAAACAAATACTGATTGCATCTGGATAAGTGTTTTTCTTTAAACTTTTCATAATGAACATGCATCGGATGTATTCGGTCAATCGGTAGATTTGATATCTTTGAACCGTCGAGCTTTAATGTACACATAGACAACACATTTCACACAACTAGCCTTTTACCATTTTTGGTTCTCACAATTTTGTTCGTTTCAGCTCTGAACACGTCTCGGTCTCATGAGATCTTAGAAAATAAGCCTTTGCTAATATTCTCTTTGAAATGGCTTTCACTTTTCCCTCACATAGGTGATTTCTAAACGTTCAATCCTATAGATTAAACTATTTGGTCAAATCTGCCAAACTTAGATAATCATTAAAAGACTTCATTCCATAAGTCTTATCCTTGTTTATCAAACATTGTCTACATTATGAGAATGGGTTGGGTATATTGACAATGTTGAACCTATCAGACACAACTTTGTTTGATCTCCTTGAACCTAGCTCTTGGGATCTCCAGTTTTCTAGGTAGAGTTTTCGTCATGCTGACTTGTCCTAGACTGTAAACCCATTCCTTTGGATGTCCTTTCAACTCCATTTCAAGATAGGCCTTTTGTAAGTGGATCCAACACATTATCCTTTGACTTCACATAGTGAACAATGATAATTCCACTAGAGATAAGTTTTTTAATGGTATTATATCTCCGTTTAATATGACGAGATTTATTATTATACATCATGCTCCCTACCCTACCTATTGCAGCTTGGCTATCGCAGTATATGCATACTGGTGCCAATGGTTTGGGCTAATAAGGAATATTTTCTAAAAATTTTTGGAGCCATTCTGCTTTTTTACCGACTTTATCCAATGTGAAAAACTCAGGTTCCATTGTGGAGCGAGCAATACACGTCTGTTTGGATGATTTTCAAGAGACTGCTCCTCCATTTATAGTAAATACATATCCATTCATGAATTTTACTTCATTCGATCTAGTGATCCAATTTGCATCACTATATCCTTCAAGTACCGGGGGATATTTATTATAATGCAAAGCATAGCCTTTAGTGTATTTAAGATACCCCAAAACTCTTTTCATTGCCATCCAATGAGTTTTATTGAGATTACTCATGTACCGACTTAATTTACTAATAGCACATGCTATGTCTTGTCATGTACAATTCATGATATACATTAAACATCCCAACACACTTGTGTATTCCAACTATGAGTCACTTTTACCCTCATTCTTTTGAAGTGCGAAGCTCACGTCCAATGGAGTCTTGGCAATACCAAATTCTAAATACTTAAATTTGTCAAGTACCTTTTCAATATAATAAGATTGTGACAATGCCAATTCTTGTGGAGTTTTGGATTCTTATCCCTAAGATCACATCCACAACTCCAAGGTCTTTCATATAAAACTTGCTCTCAAGCATTCATTTCATAGCATTTTTGTCAAAAATGTCTCTATTGATGATCAACATATCATCCACATACAAACAAATAATTACTTGGTGATTTGGAGTATCTTTAATGTAAATACACTTATCACATTCATTTATCTTGAATCCGTTTGCCAACATAGTTTGGTCAAACTTCGCATGCCATTATTTAGGTGTTTATTTTAGTCCATAAAGTGACTTAACAAGTTTACACACCTTATTTTCTTTTTCTGGAACCACAAAACTCTCAGGCTATTCCATGTAAATTTCTTCCTCTAATTCTCTATTTAGGAATGCTGTTTTCATATCCATTTGAAGGATTTCAAGACCATATACTGCCGCTAAGGCAATTAACATCCGAGTTGACGTTATCCTCATTACAGGTGAGTATGTATCAAAGTAACCAAGACCTTCTTTCTGTTTGAAGCCTTTTACTACAATTCTTGCCTTGTATTTCTCAATAGTACCATCCGCTTTTATTTTTCTTTCGAAGATCCATTTAGAACCTAAAGGTTAATTTCCTGGAGGAAGATCAACCAATTTCTATGTATGGTTGTTTACGATTGAATAGATCTTACTATTGGCTACCTCTTTCCAAAAGGATGAGTCTGAAAAAACCATCGCTTCATTAAATATTTGAGGCTTATTCTATAAGAGAAATGTTACAAAATTTGATCCAAACGAAGTTGACGTTCTTTGACGTGTACTACATCTTGGATTCTCATTATTATGTACATCCTCACTTGGTTTATCCCAAGGTCGTTTAGACCCCCTACTAGACTGTTCATGTCTAGTTTTATATAGATAAATGTGTTCAAAGAATTCAACATTATCTGGTTCAATTATCATATTTTCATTGATATTCAGATGTTCGGATTTATGAACCAAAAATTGACATGCTTTACTACTTTTAGCATATCGTATGAACACGTAGTCCACCGTCTTAGGTCCTATATTTACCCTTTTAGGCATAGGAACTTGGACCTTCGCTAGACACCCCTACACTTTGAAATATTTTAATTTGAGTTTTCTTTCTTTCCATTTTTCATGTCAAATTGATTACGAGAAACTCTATTGAGTATTTGGTTAGCTGTAAGGATAGCTTTCCCCCATAAGTTTTACGGTAAACCTTAACTTATAAGTAAGTCATTCATCATTTCCTTCAAGGTTCGGTTTTTTCTTTCCGTAATTTCATTAGATTGAGGTGAATATGGGGCCGTTGTTTGATGGACAATTTTATTCTCTACACATATTTCTGCGAAGGGAGATTCATATTCTCTGCCCTTATCACTTTTTATAGTTTTGATCTTTTTCTCTAACTAATTTTCAACTTCTGTTTTATATTGCCTAAATACATCTATTACTTCATCCTTACTGTTTAACAAATAGACATAACAATATCTAGTGCAATTGTCAATAAAAGTTATAAGATACTTTTTTCCACCACGAGATGGTGTTGATTTCATATCACAAATGTCAGCGTGTAATAAGTCTAAGAAATTGGAATTCCTTTCAACGTACTATACGGATGCTTAGCATACTTTGATTCCACACACGCTTGACATTTTGATTTATTGCACTCAAAGTTTGGCAAAACTTTTAAGTTAATCCGTTTTTGCAATGTTTTGTAATTGACATGTCCTAATCATTCATGCCACAAATCATCAGACTCAAGCAAGTAAGAAGAAACTGAACTTTTATTGATTTCAACATTCATTATATTCATTTTGAATAGGCCCTCAATGAGGTAGACCTTTCCTACATACACTTCTCCTTTACTAAGTATAATTTTTCTAAAAATAAATACACATTTGAATTTACTTTTGTCTAGAAATGATACATAAATCAAGTTCTTCCGTAACTCTGGTATATATAGGACATTGTTCAAAGTCAACACTTTGCCTGATGTCATTTTCAGGCAGACTTTTCTTGTTCCTTCAACCTTTGCAGTTGCGGAGTTGGCCATATATATCTTTTCTTCACCTTGAGCCAGAGCAAAAGTAGTAAACAACTCCTTATTTGCACAAATGTGGCGGATGGCACCGAAATCCATCCACCACTCTCGAGGATTTCCCATCAAGTTGCTTTCAGATAGCATGGCACATAGATCATACACTTATTTCATAGATTCAGCCATATTTATTTGGTCCTTCTTTTTGCCTTTCTTTGGGGCACGACAATCCGTTGACTTGTGTCCAATCTTGCCACAGTTAAAGCATTTTCCCTTGAATTTCTTCTTAGGTTGATTGCTTTTCTTTCCAACTTTCTTTCATTTTTTGGAGTTGTTGTGGCCGTCTTTTACAATATTTGCTCCACTTATTACAGACTTTTCTTTCGACCTTCTTTCCATGAATTTGTTGTCTTCTTTAATGCGTAGTCTTACTATAAGATCTTTGACTGATATATCCTTTTGCTTATGTTCAAGTAGTTCTTGAAGTCCTTCCCCATAGGTGGTAACTTCTCTACTATTGCCGCGACTTGAAATGCCTCATTCATGATCAAACCTACAATAAAGTTTATGTGAACATAAAGAACATTTTGAATATGTTTAACTAAGATATTCATCAAACTCATACCTTAGGAGATCATGGATGAACACTTGCAGTTCCTGGACTTGAGATACAACAGACTTGCTATCAATCATTTTAAACTCAAGGAATCTTGCAACAAAGAACTTCTTGGTTCCAGCATCCTCAGTTTTGTATTTTCTTTCTAACGTATCCCACAACTCTTTTGTCATCTTCATTCCACTATACATATTGTACAATTCATCTTGAAGGTCATTTAGAATGGAATTCCTATATAGGAAATCAAAGTGTTTCCATGCCTCCATAACGACAAATTTCTCCTGGTCCGAAGTCCTTTCGGGCATCTCTGGAGCTTCTTCAGATGTGAATCTTTAAATACATAGAGTTGTAAGGTAGAAAAATATCTTCTGTTGCCACCTTTTGAAATTAACACTCGTAATTTTTTTGGATTTCTCCACTGGTGCCATTGCCTGTGGAGCACTCGTACGACTCATTGTGGAAACCTTAGTTGCTGCCACAATTGTTGCAGCATCATTCACTTGACTGTCAGAAGTCATTTTTCTGTCACAACAATATAGTAAAGTAAGTATATTGAAATACTACTTATAAAGTTGCAGCAATTTTAAATACCCCTTGTTTCTAATTTAACATTAAAGTTTTTATCACTTTCAATCGTCAATCAAGTGATCTTTAACTTGCAATGAAGAATTTATTTCTTCAAACCATTAGTTATGTTCAAACGAAGTAGAAAGCTTAAAGTTTTAATCTCCAGAAACCAAGGTATACAGATTCTGAAAATATTATTTCCTTAAGATTGTTATTTTACGGGTACACAAAAATCTGTATTTTGACAATAACAACTTCAACAGAAGTTCAAGTATAAAACAAGAACACTCATGAAGTTATGTAACACCCTCAACACAAGATCAAAAAGACCTTTCAAAGAAGTGTGTTTTTCAAAAAGTTAGATGAAACAGAAAAAAAATCAAGTCCTCCGAATTCACGGAGTGTCCTTAAGAAAATAATTCCACTCTGGTACTCGAGGTTATAGAATTTTCCTCCCAGGATAAAATGTTCTAACAATCCAACTGTAGTGGTACTTCAAACAATCGGATTCTTTTCAAACCCACTCAACGATTAGATGATCACATAGAGAGTATATCAGAAAGCAAGAAGTGTTTTAATGCAGGAAATTTTTGTACCAAAACCTGTGAAAAATACAGATTTATATAGCCATTAGGTGCCTCTTCCGAAAAGAGGTAATAGTTTATTCGGAAAGATGTATCCTCTGGAACAGTCATGTCTGGTCATCGAAAAAGTCATGTCTGTTTATCGAATCAATGTGTCTCTTTACTAGACAGTCACAACCATCCAAAAAGATACCTCTTTTCTTGAATTAGTATGTCATTTTGTCGAAGAGTTGCATCCCTTCTGAAGCAGCATTACTGCACTGCATGCATGAATATTAAATGGAGGATTAAAAACTGTTGCGTTCTTTCCCTTTGGATAGGACTGAAAATTCCTACATTTCAAATAAATTTTGTCCAAAAATATAGATCGTATCGATCAATTTCCAAATCCAAATTCAAAGCCGAGCGAGCGAGCGACGACGACGACGACGACGCGAGGCACCTCTTGGTTCTTTCCTCACTTACTATGTGGAGTTGGTGTTCCTTAATATAAGCACTTGAAAGTTTTCTTCTCCCACCAATGTGGGAGAATTAGTAGACTTTTCAATTTTGAGTACACTTTCCATTTTTGAGTGTTATCTCAATTCTTTTCCTCCACTTGGTTCCCTCTATTTTCCATTCACACTTTGATCTTGAATTCAATATTTTCTACTCCTCTTTGTCTTCTTTTGCTCTTATTTCTGTTGTTGCTCTTATAATTCTCTCTTTTTATGCTTTGTTGTTGTTTGTAAAAAATAAACATATAAGTTTTGTGATTTGTATGTAAATTTTAGAATCATGTCTAGACAACCAATGATTAATCTCTTTTGTTATTTTTTGAATGTAATCGCATCACTTTGATTGTGTTGCCTTTGACATCAATTATACATACCATTTCTTCAAGAGAAAAAAAAAGGCAACTTAAAAAACTATAATATGTTAATTACTCTACCTCTTAGTTTCTCAAGTTTGAGACTACTGAGTGCTCATTTACCTCCTTCTATTTAGTTGCAGTTCTTCTAATCTGCAATTCTTCCTCAACAAATCGACATCATTTTTATTTATTTTTAGCTATGTTTCCCTTATCTACCTTCTTTGTCCTTATTTCCCATTTCTATACTTTCAACACTTTGTATTTCCGTACTAATTATTTACTTGCTTACTTGTTGACTTATATTGTCAAATTAGGTTCCATGGGATCTGATGTCAAATGCAGTTTGGAAGCTTGGAGAAATTCTGAACAAAGTATCTTTAGTACTCAAGATCTTCAAGATGGAAGAAGAAGAAGAAGAAGAAGAGGAGGAGTTGTGAACTTAAATAGAAGATAATATAGATCATTGATAGAAAGAAGAATGAATGAAAAATGACTTAACGGTTATGCAGTACAATAGTAGTATTTACACTGCATTACTACAACTAACTGAACTTAATACTAATTGAGCCTTTTTTATCTTAATAAACTAGCTTAGTATGACATCAACATCTTCTTGCTTATTATTCAACAGCCCCCCTCAAGCTCGGAGTGGTGAAGATATTGATCATTCCTAGCTTGGACATAAGAATTTCATGTTGAGGTCTGTTTAGGCTCTTTGTAAGGAGATCAGCAGATTATTCCTTGGTAGAGATGTACTCAGTTTTCACTAACCCCTTTTGAACCTTTTCCCTTATAAAGTGGTAGTCAATTTAGATATGCTTGGTCCTTTCATGATACACTAGGTTTTCAGCTATTTGAATAGCTGATTTGCTATCACTATATATACTTATTGGTATGTGTATCTGTACTCCAAGATCTTTCATTAAACCAGTTAACCAGGTTAATTCAGAGACAGTTGTGGCCATACTTCTATATTCAGCCTGTGCTGAATTTCTTGAGATAGTATTCTATTTCTTTGACTTCCAGGAGACTAGGGAGTTTCCTAATTTTGTAATAAAACCTGTCACTGACCTTCTTATGACAACACATGATGCCCAGTCAGCATCACAGAATGCTAATAAATTGTCTTTTCTGTTACTAGATAGTAGGATTCGTAGACCAGGTTGCTATTTTATATACTTGAATATTCTGAGAGCAGCCTCCAATAAGATTTATTTGGTTGATAAAAGTATTGACTGAATGTTTGTACACTGTATGATATGTCAGGCCTAGTTACTGCCAGGTAAAGCAATTTTCCAATTAGCCTTTGATAACCTGCTTGATCTTCTATAAGCTTATCTGTTACTTCTGAGTTCTGATGCTTGACATTTTCCAATAGCTGATCATATTCTCTATTAGTGAACTTAGTCTTGTTGTCCATGGGTGTAGTTGATGATTTGGAAGCACTAAGTCTAGTTTCTGATATTAATTCCAGGGTATATTTTCTCTGGTGCATTATAATTCCTAACTTGGACCTTGCAAACTCAATCCCCAAGAATTATTTTAGTTCTCCCAAGTCCTTCATTTTGAATGCCTTGTGTAGTGAAGTTTTTGTGTCTTTGATTAGTTCCAAGTTGTTCCCAGTTATAAGCATATCATCTACATAGACCAATATTGCAGTAAATCCTTTTTCAGTCTTTATAGTATACAGAGAATGATCATACTGACTTTGAACAAATCTGTCCTTTGTAGTACTTCATCTAACTTTGCATTCCATTGTCTTGGAGGTTATTTTAATCCATATAAGGATTTCTTAAGTCTGCATACTTGCTACATTCCCCCCTGACTTTGAAATCTTTAAGAGAGATCCATGTAGATTTCATCATATAAGTCACCTTGTAGGAAGGCATTATACACATCCATTTGATATATATACCAGTCTCTTGCAGCAACAATGGCCAAGATAGAACTAACAGTTACCATTTTCACAACTGGACTGAAGGTTTCTTGGTAATCAATTCTTTCTTACTGACTATACCTCTTTGCCACAAGTCTAGGCTTGTACCTTTTTATTTCTCCATTTTCTTTGTATTTGACTTTATAAATCCATTTGCAGCTAATGAAGGATTTGTTCTGAGGTAGTTGAACTATGTCCCAGGTTTGATTTTGCTGTAGTGCATCTATTTCAACTTTCATGGCTTCAACCTATTTTTTGTCTTTAATAGCTTCTGCATAAGTATTTGGTTCAGCCACAGAAGACAGAGTAGTTATGAATGTAGTATATTTAGGGTGAAAATAATCATAAGTTAGGTATTTTGATAGTGCATAAGGTGTATCTTTAACCATGGTTAGAAATACAAACTCTTTCATCCAACAAGGTGGATGAGTCCCTTTTGTAGACCTTCTAGGTGATAGAGGTACGATCTCATTATGAGTTCTTCTGGTAGATATTCTAGGTGATGAAGATATAAGCTCATTATGTGTAGAGTTATTCTATACTTCTCTAAGTTTCTCAAGTATAGCCTCCTATGAGTCAGCTGGTTCAGTTGTAGTTTGTGTAATGTTGTTGATTGAACCTGTCATCTGCACACTTGGACTTACTGTTATAGGCAGAGAATAATTGTCACACATAATGTCAGGACTAGAAAATAAGGTAGAACTCTCTGTATTCTGATGGGCAAAAGGAAAGATATTTTCCTTGAATTCTACTTCTCTACTTACAAAGAATGTTTTAATGTTGAGATCATAAATAATGTACCCTTTTTGAGTGTCAGAGTACCCTAGATGAACAACTTCCCTAGATCTAGATTGTAACTTGCCTGTTTCCTATAAATTTTTAGCAAAGCTCAAACATCCAAGTACTCTCAAATATATAATAAAAGGTAATCTATTGTTTAATTTTTCAAAAGGAGAAATTTAATTAGTAACTTGAGAGGGAAATCTATTTATAATATAAACTGCAGTTTGTACATAATACCTCCAGGATTTAATAGGAATAGAACCCTAGAACCTCATGGCTCTAGTTACTTCAAGGAGATGTCGTTAATTTCTCTCAGCAACTCTATTTTGCTGTGGAGTATAAGGGCAAGACTTTTGATGAATTATACCCAAACTAGTAAACAAATCATGACATACAGAGTTGACAAATTCTGTTCCATTGTCAATTTCTATTATTTTCACAACAGAATCATGCTGAGTTTTGACATATGCTAGGAAGTTTTTGATATGTAGAAATACCTCAGACTTAAGCTTTAGTAAGAACACCCAAGTAAACCTAGTAAATTCATTAAAAATAGTCAGAAATGACTTAAAACCATCAACAGTAATAGTCCTATATGGACCCCAGACATCCATATGAATTAGTTCAGAAGGTTTGACAATAGTAGTAGTACTTATAGAAAATGGTAACCTAACTTGTTTTGCACAGGGACATATAGTGCATTTATTTATAGACTCAATTATACTAGAAGTCTTATTGGGCAGTAATTTGGTTAAGATGTTGGAAGAAACATGTCCCATTCTTTTATGCCAGAGACTAATATCCTCCTAGATCATCACGTTGGCATAATTGCTCTTTTGTTCTTTAGTAGTGTTGTGTCCAACAATATAATAGAGACCTTCATGTTATTTACCAATCTCCTTGACCCTCCCAGTGAAGAGATCCTAAAATATACAAAAATTATGATAAAACTTAACTGAACAATTTAACTGCTTGGTTAGTTTTGCAACAGATAACATGTTGAATTTAAAATCAGGAACATAAAACACATTGTGCACTCTGGTTCTTAAAGAAATACTACTAGAACCAATGTGAGACACCTTACTTAGTTCACCATTAGGTAATTCCACTTGTTTTAATTTTCCAGTGTGTGCTAGTGTGTTTGTGTCAAGTATTAATTTATAATATGCCATATGATTTGTAGCCCTTGAGTCAATAATCCATTTTGAGGATTAGTGGTGACAGTCAGAGCACTACAGATACCTATCATATGAGCAGAATGAGTAGTTGTGTGGCCTGATTCCTGGTGATTGATGGTGTCTTTCTTAAGCAGTTGACATATATGCTCATACTGTGTTTGAGTAAACCTTGGTCCATCATTGTATCTAAGCTGGTTCCCTTGTGTAGTTTCACCATGATGAGTTGATGAATAACTAGCTCCAGCAGTGGTAGTAGTTCCGTAAATGTTCCCTTGATTAGGATATTGACCATATTCACTTAATTGAGGCCAATCTTGTATAACAACATTATGTGCAGCATGACCTCTTCTAAATTTATACCTGTTGTCAGTGTTGTTTCTTGGATCATGTTTTTCTTTCTGTCCAAACTTTGAGTGATCTCGTGGATATCCTATCAATTGATAACACTCTGTTTTGTAGTGTCCCTTAAACTTACAATGATCACAGAAAGCATTGGGGTTGTAGTTAGGATTTAATTTCTTTATGAACCTTGTGTTTCTAGTTCCAAATTTAGCATACATGGCTATAACATCTGCTTCTCCTAGTTTTTTGTTAGCCATAGATCCAAACAGCCCCACTGCAGCAGAGGTAGCAGAAATAGGTCTTTTATTTTCATCACTCATTACCATTGCATATGCCTGATTAACACTTGGTACAGGACTCAACAACAGAATGTGACTCCTAACTTGAGAGTATGACTCATTTAGTCCCATCAAAAATTGATATAATTTCTATCTTTGTAGGTATTGAATGAACTCCTTGGACTTATCACTATTACAGCTAGGATTTGGAATCATAGACTCAAATTCATCCTAAAGGTCTTTAAGCCTTGTGTAGTTCATAGAAAATAATTGTGTTTCTTGATTGCATGTTGCAATTTCTTGATGGATGTTAAATGCTCGAGATCCATTAATTTTTTCAAATCTTTCTGTTAAATCTTCCCACATAGTCTGTGCATTTGTGGCATACACAATACCTCCTATAAGATTTCTTGGTACAGAGTTCTTCAGCCATGTTAACACAATGGCATTCACTTGCTCCCACTGATAACCTAGATTATCTGGTACAGAATCTTTTCTACATGAGCCATCAACTAACCCTAATTTGTTTCCTCCCAACAGTGCTATTCATATCGATTTACTCCACACAGTATAGTTCTCACTTCCTTATTGTTGAAATGAAATAATTGATATTCTACTAACATCAGTTGACTGTAGATATAGTGGATGATTGTAATTTATTTGTAGGCTTGTTGTTGCAATACTAGCATTTCCTATAGTTGTACTATCTATAGTTCCAGTATGTGCCATTTCACTCGATTGTGTACTATAATTTTCCTTCAAAATATTCACAGTACTTCCAATTGCACAAATGTAAATAAATTGATGAGAAACTCTCAATGTAAGTAAATTTTCTGATGTTGCAGCAATTGAATTTAGCAATTTTATAGAAGTGTAATCTCATGACTCAATTTAATTTAGCAATTACGATTGACTGAAATCCCCAATTTTCGATCGACTGAAATCCCTAATTTCCGAATTGTAATCAATTTGCGTAACCGAGAATCAGAAAAGAGAATACAGATGTAACTCTCTCTGGTCATTGATCATGGCTCTGATACCATGAACAGAGTATCTTTAGTACTCAAGATCTTCAAGATTGAAGAAGAAGAAGAAGAAGAAGAAGAAGAAGAAGAAGAGCTGTGAGCTTAGAGAGAAGATAATATTGATCATTGATAGAGAGAAGAATGAATGAAAAATGACTTAACGATTATGTGGTACAATAGTAGTATTTATACTGTATTACTACAACTAATTTAACTTAATACTAATAGAGCCTTTCTTATCTTAATAAGCTAGCTTAGTATGACATCATCATCTTCTCGCTTATTATTCAACAAATTCCAACAAAAGTTTGAGGCAAAGTTACACAAACTCTTCACTTTTGATATCACAACTGTGTCAGATTCTCCAAATATACACTACTTTTGGAAAATCCGACACCCACCTACTGATATTTTTTACGACTCCGAGTAACATGGGTTTAAGGACATTAGTTAGAGGAACAAGTTTCACGACTTCACCAAATGTTGACACCTCATCTGATGAGAAGTACAGTTCTAACTTTTTTCACTGTTTGTCATTGAATATTTTTTAACTTGATGATATCGAGTAGTAAAATCAGCTTTTCCTAGGTCCTGTTAGTCATAATTTCCTTTATTGGTTTTTAATGTCGTCCTACCTATATATTTGTAAAGGTTTTTCCAAATTGTAATGTGGATAGTATAGTAAAATAAAGCTTTTCATTGTAAACACAAACTTCTGGTGTTTGTTTTTTCTGTAAACAATGTCTTACCTGCTTATCCTCCCAGGAGGAGAGTGTTAGAATTTTTTTCCCTGATTTTCTTACTATATTTAAGTTTTATATTTTCTTGTAAGGAAAATAAAAGTAACCATAAATACTTTTACTTTTCCTGAAAGGAAAATATAAAACTTTTTCATATTTGGCAAACCTCTTTCTTGGAGGAAAGGTTTTGGGCATCTATAAATAGAAGACTCCCTTCTCATATCATAACACAATAACATTCACAATGTAGTCGTTTAAAGAGTCTCGTTTAGGGGGAGATTTCCCCCCAATAGTTTTTTTATATTTCTTTAATATTATTTTCTTGTGTAGGCCATTTGGCCAAATTAAATTCAATAGTATATTTTTAGTATATTTATATTTATCATCTGAATTATCACCGCCTTGGTTTGCAAACTTTAAGCTTCCACATGATGCCTTCACAATTTGGAACCCAATAAGTGATATCAGAGCTTACGGTTCAATGGTCCAATGGTGTGGTGAGACGAGATTAAACAGGTTCAAAGCGGTTTCAAAATCAAGCTGCAATCAATTTGATGATAATGAAGACATATGTCCAAAAGCTACATGTAGAGATAATTGTCAATCATATTTTCAACAATCCTGCTGTCATATATTTAAAAATAAAGCTCACTTTTAACCCTGCAAAGGGCTTCAATATTTTTAACCCGAAAAGGGATAATACATTTGTTTACCCCAAAAGCTCCATTTTTAAACATACCAAACAATAGTGATATATGAAGAATATATATGAAGAACGAAGATCATGCACAAGAAGAAGGAGAATCAGGAATATTTTGAAGAAAACCAAGCCTAATTTGTTAGGTTTTTTCCCCTGATTTTCTTACTATATTTAAGTTTTACTTTTTCTTGAAAGGAAAATAAAAGTAACCATAAATACTTTTACTTTTTTTGAAAGGATAATATAAAATTTTTCCATATTTGGCAAACCTCTTTCTTGGAGGAAAGGTTTTGGGCATCTATAAATAGAAGACTTCCTTCTCATACCATAACACAATAGCATTTACAATGTAGTCATTTAAAGAGTCTCGTTTAGGGGGAGATTTTTCTCTAATATTTTTTTTATATTTCTTTAATATTAGTTTCTTGTGTAGGCCATTTGGCCAAATTATATTCAATAGTATATTTTTAGTATATTTTTATTTGTAATCTGAATTATCACCGTCTTGGTTTGCAAACTTTAAGCTTCCGCATGACGCCTTCTCGATTTTGAACCCAATAAATGGTATCAGAGCTTACGGTTCAATGGTCCAATGGTATGGTGAGACGAGATTAAACAGGTTCAAAGCTGGTTCAGAATCAAGCTGCAACCAATTTGATGATAATGAAGATATATGTGCAAAAGCTACATGTGGAGATCATTGTCAATCATATTTTCAGCAATCCTGCTGTCACATATTTGAAAATAAAGCTCACTTTTAACCTTGCAAAAAGACTCTAATATTTTTAACCCGAAAAGGGTTAATATATGTTTTAACCCCAAAAGCTCCATTTTTAAACATGCCAAACAACAGTGATATATGAATAATATATATGAAGAACGAAGATCATGCACGAGAAGAAGGAGGATCAAGAATATTTTGAAGAAAATCAAGCCAAAAAGCGGAGATTTGTTAGGGTTTTTGCCCTGATTTTCTTACTATATTTAAGTTTTACTTTTTCTTGTAAGGAAAATAAAAGTAACCATAAATACTTTTACATTTTTTGAAAGGATAATATAAAACTTTTCCATTCTTAGTAGGCATTTGGTCATACAAATCAAATATTTTTCATTTTATTTGAAATTTTGGAAGTTTCAATTGAAGATGGAGTTATGTTTGATTTTACTTTTTAGAGAGGTAAGAAGAGAGCATTTTCAATTATCACGATCTCCAATGTAATATGTCATCAATTTGATTGTTCAATTATTGTTTACTATTTCCTGGATTGTAGCTACACGATTACAGTACAACTCCTTCACGAGAATCAGAAGTTAAGTTTCAGCTATCTCGAGTCACACTAATTAAGCCCATGTTGAAGTCTATGTTATAGTGGGCGAATTAGGTCTGTGTGGTACTAAGGACAAGAAACTCAGGATCAAGTCACCTCTACGAATGCCCATAAAGGTTCTTAATATTAGCACTAGAAAGTCTCCATGTCAATAAGGTACTTTTTAAAAAAATAAAATAAAATCTATTCTAAGCTTCTGTTTGTGATTGTATGATATATATAGATTCAAATTTTTTTTCCCTATTTGAATTGTGTACTATGTGATATTTTAGACTCCTCCACTTAATTCAGAACATTGATTAATAGGACTATGTGAATGCCCTTAAAAGTTCCTCAAAATATATTGTCATCAAGTTCATTACAACCTTTTTGAACTTCCCATCAAGTTCTGGCTGTAGAAGGGAAAATCAATATCTTTCTTTTCGTCCATTTATTGCAAACGTTAGCACATTAATCAATTCTAATGAACAACAAAATCTTGGGATAAATGACGACATTTAGATATCAACTACTCACTCACATGCTATTTTTGTTGATTCCCATACGACGGTCAATGAAGGGACTACACAAAGTACTCACGCTTATAAAGAAGTTCAAACATTCTACATGGCTGTTTTTAGCCATTTTCAAAGCACTCATCATGGTCGTAGCACTATATACACGACTCTGTCAGGATTGTTTCTATTATTGTTATACTTTGAAGATAACATTTTTAATAATAGAATTAGCTGTCGGCAAATGAAATTAATTATGCCTTCACTGACTGCAGTTTTTAAGCCTGCAAGTCAAAAGTTTGACTTGAACCTACCTAACTTTGCTAAGAGAAGAGAGAGAAGGAAAACATAGATAGCAGAAAAAAATTCTTCCAACCGCGAAATTGAACACAAGACTGACTTCGATTAGGTAGTTCTACCATTCTCCTGGCCCTTGCTTAACTTCTTGTTCCGTAAATCAATCGCAAAGTACTGTTTGTTGACATTTTGGATACTATAGTTGCATTATTTAGATGGTGAAGAAAAGGAAAGCAAGTTCTTTGGATATAAAGGAAGTTATGGATTTTGTTAAATCAGTTGATTGCTAATCAACCATTTCTTCCGATTGTAATTCCTATTTTTTTCTTAATTATTTGGATCATAGAGAAATGATTTTCTCTCTCACCAACTGGGTTATTTCTTGTTGTGGCTGTCTGGACAGTTTTTCCTTGCATGATTTTAAAAGTTCATGTCTTTTTCAAGATATGTCGTGCTTACAATTAATTATGAAATTCTTGTATTCAGAAAAATTAATAATTACGAAATATTGCCTGCCATGTTCGAGCATTTATGCAATCTTTAACATTGCAACTTAACATAAATCCCCAAATCATTACAATTAACCTGCTACCTCAACTTTCTCATTTTACAGTTGTTGCCGAATTTAAGTGAAATATGTGATGACTAAATGATCGTGCTGATAACAAATAATCATAATTTTATTGATCTTTTGAGATACACCTCATCATTAGAAGCAGTTTCTTCACCAACTAAATCAAGGTTAAAGCTTTAGTATTGGGTGTGAGCTCTTTCATCCAAGTATATTAATATAAGGCTAGGACAGTTTACCTTAATTTTTTTTCGTATATTATTAGGTATCATAATTCATCAATTTCAACTGCACATAGATAATTGATTAGTCGCCTTAGATACTTTAACACCAATTCTAAGTAAAAATAATGTTTTATTAGCCAGTTGGTCTCTATGTCTGAAAACATATTACTGTTATGAAAAAGTAAAAGTTTTTATAGTGAATTTCTATAACCACATCTTAGAATTTCATTCATGAAATTTGAAACATAATAATAGTGACAAACTTAAAATGAATTATTTATAAATTTTATACCAATATTACTATTAGGTAATGTATCTCGAGCAAAAGTCTATAAGACAGTTGAATTGAATAATTTCTTGTATATGATTTGTAGATGTAAAATTTTTATTAAATTAAAAGGAAATTATGATTTTAGTCCTTTGCATAATTCTTATTACGGTCTCATTTTTTTTCATATTAGTACTCATAAAATTATTTTAGTATTTTTTGTTATTCCATTTCTGTTATTATTGGATGTTTCTTAAACTTTTATTATCTTATTATTTTCTTTGTATGCTTTGCCAATTTTTTCTCTAGATTTTTATCTACACTTATTTATTTATTTTGAACGGTTTTATACTCTTTTTAGTTGAGCCGAGGATCTATTGATCATTAGACAACTTCTTACCCCCCATATCTCTCGAGACAGTGATCGAATCTCAGTATATGTTATTCTCTCAGATTTCATTTGTAAAATTATACTTGACATATTATTATTAGTGTATTAATGAATTTAGGAATTGTCACACCCCCTTTTAACTCCAAAAATATTGATTTTAAAGTTTGAAAAGGTTTTTATTATTGAAGTGACAAAAGGTGAAAAGTTTGTTTTGAAAAAGGATTATTTATATTAAAAATTCAGAGTTGCCACTTGGCATAATCGGGTGTGCCAAGTCACCTTCGAAAAATCTTTTTCAAAACAATTTGACTCTTTAAACTGGTTTGCGAACAAATATTCTGGCTAAGGAAGTCTATTGACCGAGGGAAAGGTGTTAGGCACCCCTTGGACCTGTGGTTTGACCACGGTCGCTTGGTGGTGCGTATCGGCTAATTTGACATTACAAATACATAAACCACACAAAGCACATAAAACGATCAATCTAGCACACAACACAAAACAATCCAAAATTTTGTGTCCAGTCCACTTATACAGTCCCGAAAAATGCAAAATGCAAAAATATAACCTACTCTATTCTAAATTAATCCTGAACTATGCTTCCATGCTACCCGAAGCCTCGAGCCTTCATCACGAATGTCCTCCAAATACAAAATACTTAGGGGCATTCCCCGACGAATAAATACAAATGATCGCGGGGCATTCCCTAATTAAACGAATGCATTTTTAAATGAAAGAACTAATACCAAACCATTCAACGCAAATTTTCACATTCAAACACTCAACAAGAAAACAATTATTCATAAACTTTTGCCTACCCAAGCCTACTTTTGCTTATCCATTTCAACGCGTTATAATTCTATCACGTCCTGACAACATTCATGCTTATTCCGAATTAAACAAAACAATAATAAATCAAAATTGATCTATATAACCTTTTCGTCAATTTTCAATCCATCCCCAACTTCTTTTCATCAATCCATTAAAACATGATCAAATTCAATCCTCAAACCACCAAGCATCATGATCGTAACATCAACATCATCAAACAATCATAATCACTCAACACATATATCATGACTATTTCAACGAATTAAAATAAAGAAGAGAGAATGGGTTAAAGAAATGGATCTTATTTGGAGCTTTCGAACTCAATGTTATTCGAAGAAAGCGAGTACGCACTTGTAAACCTCAAACAGAACCTCCGACAATGAACTCCCGACTTTGAAAAACCCAAAATTCGAACTGACCTATTTTAATTAATTGTTTTTCGATATGGGTTTTGGGTCGAAAATGGGAACTGGCGTATGTGGGTCGCGGATTCCTCGTGTTCAGTGATGATGGAGGTTTTGATTTCTCTAGTCACTGGTTTGTATTTTCTGATGAGGTCGTTTTGGTTTAAAATTGGAGCTGGCAGGATATTCTCTGGCGAGAATCCGCCAAAATAGTAACATCGACGTGCGTTCCGATCAACTCTCTCTCTATTTTTATCCCCGTGGATCTCTCTCTCAATTTCACTATCTAGCTGATTTTCTTTCCTCTCTCACCTCACTCTCTTCTATCTCCGTGTCTCGATATGTGGCTAAGTGTATTATCGTGTATTTGTGATGAAAAATAGGGGTATCATTGTGGGTGTATTATGAAGAAGGAAAAAGAAATTGGACTGTGTTGATGATGAGGTTGGTCTGTGCTCCCTCTATTTTGTAGAAAATGGATGCTGATGGTGAGTATATCTCTACTCTCAGTATTTCGTCTGAATCTATATTATATTGTGATTAGTGGTATATATGTGAGTGGGTTTTTAGTGAGGTCCTTAGTTTGTATGTGTGTATATAATTCTAAAAAATTCCAAAAGGTCCCTAATTCTGTTATGGTCCAAAAAACATGTAAAGGGGTAGGGGGTTGGGTAGTGGTGAGGTGTCTATTTTTAATTAGAGAGTTTGTTAAGATTGGATTAAAACAAGGTAAAATTTTTTAAGGGTTGTTATTTTTGTCATTTTATGAAGGGATAATTACATGGTTGAGGGTACACAATAGGATAAGGTAAAAATGAGTAGAAGTGATATCGAGAAGGGACAAAATTGGGTGTCTACAGCATGCCCCCTTTGAATGTAAACACAAAGTGTTTTCAGACAAAGAATTAGACAACGAGATAGAATTTTGTCTCGACCATTATTCAAAGAGAATGAAACAGAAGAAAGGAGTGATACCGAGTCTACATCAGAACATCCTAACTACCCAAGTTATGAAGAAATTGAGTCCCAGATATCTCAAAGAGTTGGAAGTAGAGGGACTATACCGAGTTGGAGAGTCGACTGAGGTTCCATCGAGGTTCCAGTCGCGGCTCTGTCATTACATCAAATAAATAAAAAATTACATGAGTTAAAAAGATAAATAAAATTACAAAAGTCCTATCTATGCATCTTTATGAACTCTTGACTTGAGTTTCATCACCCTTTGGATCAGACTAAAAATTCCTTCATTTCAAATAAATTTTGTCCAAAAAGATAGATCTCATCGATTGATTTTCAAATCCAAATTCAAAGCTGAGCGAGCGAGCGACGACGACGACGGGGCGAGGCAACTCTTGGTTCTTGCCTCACTTACTATGTGGATTAAGTGTTCCTTAATATAAACTCTTGAAAGTTTTCTTCTCCCACCAACGTGGAAGAATTAGTAGACTTTTCAATTTTGAGTACACTTTCCATTTTTGAGTGTTATCTCAATTCTTTCCCTCCACTTGGTTCCCTCTATTTTCCATTCATACTTTGATCTTGAACCAAATATTTTCTACTCCTCTTTGTCTTCTTTTGCTCTTATTTCTGTTGTTACTCTTGTAATTCTCTCTTTTTATGCTTTATTGTTGTTTGTAAAAAATAAACATATTAGTTTTGTGATTTGTATGTAAATTTTAGAATCATGTTTAGACAACCAATGCTTAATCTCTTTTGTTATTTTTTGAATGTAATCACATCACTTTGATTGTGTTGATTTTGACATCAATGATACATACCATTTCTTCAAGAGAAAAAAAGAAAAAGGCAACTTAAAAAACTATAGTATGCTAATTACTCTACCTCTTAGTTTCTTAAGTTTGAGACTACTGAGTGCTTATTTACCTCCTTCTATTTAGTTGCAGTTCTTCTAATCTGCAACTCTTCCTTAGCAAATTGCCTTAATTTTTATGTATTTTTAGCTATGTTTCTCTTATCTGCCTTCTTTGTCCTTATTTCCTATTTCTATACTTTCAACACTTTGTATTTCCGTACTAATTATTTACTTTCTTACTTGTTGAGTAATATTTTCAAATTAGGTTTCATGGGCCCTGATGTCAAATTCAGTTCGGAAGCTTGGAGGAATTATGAACAAAGTATCTTTAGTACTCAAGATCTTCAATATTGAAGAAGAAGAAGAAGAAGAAGAAGAAGAAGAAGAAGAAGAAGAAGAAGAGTTGTGAGCTTAAATAGAAGATGATATAGATCATTGATAGAGAGAAGAATGAATGAAAAATGACTTAACAGTTATGCAGTACAATAGCAGTATTTACATTGCATTACTACATCTAACTGAACTTAATACTAATTGAGCCTTTTTTATCTTAATAAGCTAGCTTAGTATGACATCAACATCTTCTTGCTTATTATTCAACAGCCCCCCTCAAGCTAGGAGTGGTGAAGATATTGATCATTCCTAGCTTGGACATAAGAAGTTCATGTTGAGGTCTGTTTAGGCTCTTTGTAAGGAGATCAGCAGATTATTCCTTGGTAGAGATGTACTCAGTTTTCACTAACCCCTTTTGAACCTTTTCCCTTATAAAGTGGCAATCAATTTTGATATGTTTGGTCCTCTCATGATACACTAGGTTTACAACTATTTGAATAGCTGATTTGCTATCACTATATATACTTATTGGTAGGTGTATCTGTACTCCAAGATCTTTCATTAAACCAGTTAACCAGGTTAACTCAGAGACAGTTGTTGCCATACCTTTGTATTCAGTCTCTGCTGATCTTCTTGAGAAAGTATTTTGTTTCTTTGACTTTTAGGAGACTAGGGAGTTTCCTAATTTGTAATAAAACCTGTCACTGACCTTCTTGTGACTGCACATGATGCCCAGTCAGTATCACAGAATGCTGATAAATTGTCTACTCTGTTACTGGATAGTAGGATTCCTAGACTAGGTTGCTGTTATATATACTTGACTATTCTAAGAGCAGCCTCCATATGAGATTTTTTTGGTTGATGAAAGTATTGACTGAGTTTTTGTACACTGTATGATATGTCAGGCCTAGTTACTGTCAGGTAAAGCAATTTTCCAATTAGCCTTTGATAACCGGCTTGATCTTCTAGAAGTTCATCTGTTACTTCTGAGTTCTGATGCTTGACATTTTCCAATAGCTGATCATATTCTCTGGTAGTGAACTTAGTATTATTGTCCATGGGTGTAGTTGATGTATTGGAAGCACTAAGTCCAGTTTCTAATACTAATTCCAGGGTATATTTTCTCTGATGCATTACAATTCCTGACTTGGACCTTGCAAACTCAATCCCCAAGAAGTATTTTAGTTCTCCCAAGTCCTTCATTTTGAATGCCTAGTGTAGTGAAGTTTTTGTGTCTTCGATTAGTTCCAAGTTGTTCCCAGTTATAAGCATATCATCTACATAGACCAATACTGCAGTAAATCCTTTTTCAGTCTTTATAGTATACAGAGAGTGATCATACTAACTTTGAACAAATTTGTCCTTTTGTAGCACTTCAGCTAATTTTGCATTCCATTGTCTTGGACCTTGTTTTAATCCATATAAGGATTTCTTAAGTCTGCATACTTGCTTCATTCCCCCCGGACTTTGAAATCCTTGAGGGAGATCCATGTAGATTTCATCATATAAGTCACCTTGTAGGAAGGCATTATACACATCTATTTGATATATATGCCAGCCTCTTGCTGCAGTAATGGCCAGGATAGAACTAATAGTTACCATTTTTACTACTGGACTGAAGGTTTCTTGGTAATCAATTCCTTCTTGCTGACTATACCCCTTTGCCACAAGTCTAGCCTTGTACCTCTCTATTTCTCTATTTTCTTTGTATTTGACTTTATAAATCCATTTACATCTAATTGCAGATTTGTTTTGAGGTAATTGAACTATGTCCCAGGTTTGATTCTGCTGCAGTGCATCTATTTCAACTTTCATGGCTTTAGCCTATTTTTTATCTTTAACAACTTCTGCATAAGTATTTGGTTCAGTCACAGCAGACATAGCAGTTATGAATGCAGTATATTTAGGGTGAAGATAACCATAATTTAGGTATTTTAATAGTGCATAAGGTGTATCTTTATCCATGGTTAAAGATATAAACTCTTTCATCCAAAAAGGTGGATGGGTCCCTTTGGTAAACCTTCTAGGTGCTGGAGGTACAATCTCATTATGAGTTCTTCTGGTAGATCTTCTAGGTGATAAAGATATAAGCTTATTATCTCCAGAGTTATTTTGTACTTCTGCAAGTTGCTCAGGTATATCCTCCTGTGAGTCAGCTGGTTCAATTGTAGTTTGTGTGATGTTGTTGATTGAACTTGTCATCTGCACACTTGGACTTACAGTTATAGGCAGAGAATAATTGTCACACATAATGTCAGGACAAGAAAATAAGGTAGAACTCTCTGTATTCTGATGGGCAAAAGGAAAGATATTTTCCTTAAATTCTACTTCTCTACTTACAAAGAATGTTTTATTGTTGAGATCATATAAAATGTACCCTTTTTGAGTGTTAGAGCACCCTAGATGAACAGCTTCCTTAGATATAGATTGTAACTTGTCTATTTCTTGTAAATCTTTAGAAAATCTCAAACAGCCAAGTACTCTCAAATATATAAGAGAAGGTAATCTATTGTTTATTTTTTCAAAAGGAGAAATGTAATTAGTAATTTGTGAGGGCAATCTATTAATAAAATAAACTGTAGCTTATACATAATACCTCCAGAATTTAATAGGAATAGAACCCTGGAACCTCATTGCTCTAGTTACTTCAAGGAGATGTCTTTGCTTTCTCTCAGCAACTCTATTTTGTTGTGGAGTATAGGGGAAAGACTTTTGATGAATTATACCCAAACTAGTAAACAAATCATGACATACAGAGTTGACAAATTCTATTCCATTGTCACTTCTTATTATTTTCATAACAGAATCATACTGAGTTTTGACATATGCTAGGAAGTTTTTGATATGCAGAAATACCTTATATTTAAGCTTTAGTAAGAACACCCAAGTAAACCTAGTAAAATCATCAAAAATAATCAGAAATGACTTAAAACCATCAACAATAATAGTCCTATATAGACCTAAGACATCCATCCATATGAATCAGTTCAAAAGGGTTGACAGTAGTAGTAGTACTTGTAGGAAATGGTAACCTAACTTGTTTTACACTGGGACATATAGTGCATTTATTTACAGACTCAATTATACTAGAAGTCTTATTGGGTAGTAATTTGGTTAAGATGCTGGAAGAAACATATCCCATTCTGTTATGCCAGAGACTAATATCCTCCTTGATCACCACGTTGGCATAATTGGTCCTTTGTTCTTTAGTAGTGTTGTGTCCAATAATATAATAGAGACCTTCATGTTGTTTACCAATCTCCTTGACCTTTCCAGTGAGGAGATCCTAAAATATAAAAAAATCATGATAAAACTTAACTGCTTGGTTAGTTTTGCAACAGATAACATGTTGAATTTAAAATCAGGAACATAAAACATATTATCCACTCTGGTTCTTAAAGATATACTACTAGAACCAATGTGAGACACCTTACTTAGTTCACCATTTGGTAATACCATTTGTTTTAATTTTCTAGTGTGTTCTAGTGTGTTTGTGTCAAGTATTGATTTGTCATATGCCATATGATTTGTAGCCCCTGAGTCAATAATCTATTTTTGAGGATTAGTGGTGATAGTCAGAGCACTATAGATACCTATCATATGAGCAGAATGAGTAGTTGTGTGGCCTGATTCCTAGTCATTGATGGTGTCTTTCTCAAGTAGTTGACATATATGCTCATACTGTGTTTGAGTAAACCTTGGTCCATCATTGTATCTAAGCTGGTTCCCTTGTGTAGTTTCACCCTGATGAGTTGATGAATAACTAGCTCCAGCAATGGTAGTAGTTCCGTAAATGTTCCCTTGATTAGGATATTGACCATATTCACTTGATTGTGGCTAATCTTGTTTAACAAAATTATGTGCAACAGGACCTCTTCTGAATTTATACCTATTATCAGTATTATTTCTTGGCTCATGTTTTTCTTTCTGTCCAAACTTTGGGTGATCTGATGGATATCCTATCAATTACACTCCGTCTTGTAGTGTCTCTTAAACTTATAATGATCACAGAAAGCATTGGTGTTGTAGTTAGGATTGAATTTTCTTTTGAACCTTGTGTTTCCAGTTCCAAATTTAGCATGCATGGCTATAGCATCTGCTTCTCCTAGTTTTTTGTTAGCCATAGATCCAAACAGCCCCACTGCAGCAGAGGTAGCAGACACAGCTCTTTGATTTCCATCACTTATTACCATTGCATATGCTTGATTAACACTTGGTACAAGACTCAACAACAGAATGTGACTCCTAACTTGAGAGTATGACTAATTTAGTCTGATCAGAAATTGATATAATTTCTGTCTCTGTAGGTATTGAATGAAATCCCTGGACTTATCAAAAGTACAACTAAGATCTTGAATCATAGACTCAAATTCATCCCAAAGGTCTTTAATCCTTGTGTAGTACACAAAAACTGAATGTGTTCCTTGATTGCATGGTCTAATTTCTTGATGGATGTTGAATGCTCGAGATCCATCAATTTTTTCAAACCTTTCTCTTAAATCTTCCCACACAGTCTTTGTATTTGTGGCATACACAACACCTCGTATGAGATTGCTTGCTATAGAGTTCTTCAGCCATGATAACACAATAGCATTCACTTGTTCCCACTGATAACCTAGATTATCTGGTATAGATTCTTTTCTGCATAAGCCATCAAATAACCCTAATTTGTTTCTTCCCAACAGTGTTATTCGCATTGATTTACTCCACACAGTATAGTTCTCACTTTCTTTTAGTTAAAATGAAATAATTGATATTCCACTAACATCAGTTGACTGTAGATATAGCGGATGATTGTAATCTATTTATAGGCTTATTGTTGCAGTACTAGCATTTTCTATAGTTGTACTATCTGTAGTTCCAGTATGTGCCATTTCACTCGATTGTGTCCTACAATTTTCCTTCAAAATATTCACAGTACTTCCAATTGCACAAATGTAAGTAAATTGATGAGAAACTCACAATGTAAGTAAATTTTCTGATGTTACATCAATTGAATTTACCAATTTTGAAGAAGTGTAATCTTGTGACTCAATTGATTTTAGCAATTGCGATTGGCTGAAATCCCTAATTTTTGATCGACTAAAATCCCTAATTTCTGAATTGCAATCAAATTGCATAACCGAGAACCGAAAAAGAAAATACAGATGCAACTTTCTCCGGCCGTTGATCATGGCTCTGATACCATGAACAAAGTATCTTTAGTACTCATGATCTTCAAGATTGAAGAAGAAGAAGAAGAAGAAGAAGAAGAAGAAGAAGAAGAAGAAGAGCTGTGAGCTTAGAGAGAAGATAATATTAATCATTGATAGAGAGAAGAATGAATGAAAAATAACTTAATGATTATATGGTACAATAGTAGTATTTATACTATATTACTACAACTAACTTAATTCTAATTGAGCCTTTCTTAGCTTAATAAGCTAGCTTAGTATGACATCATCATCTTCTTGCTTATTATTCAATAAATTCCAATAGAAGTTTGAGGCTAAGTTGCACAGACTCTTCACTTTTGATATCACAACCGTGTCAGATTATCCAAATATACACTACTTTTGGAGAATCCAACAGACACCCACTGACATTTTTTAAGAGTTCGAGTAACATAGGTTTGAGGATATTAGTTAGAGGAACAAGTTTCACGACTTCACAAAATGTTGACACTTTATTTGCTGAGAAGTACAGTTCTAACTTTTTTCACTGTTTGTCATTGAATATTTGTTAACTTGATGATATCGAGTAGTGAAATCAGCTTTTCCTAAGTCCTGTTAGTCATAATTTCCTTTATTAGTTTTTAATGTCTTCCTACCTATATCTTTGTAAAGGCTTTTCAAAATTGTAATGTGGATAGTATAGTAAAATAAAGCTTTTTATTGTAAACACAAACTTCTGGTGTTTGTTTTTTCTGTAAACTATGTCTTACTTGCTTATCCTCCCAGGAGAAAAGTTGGTGATAAAATAAGCATAGCCAATTTGTAATTATTCTTCAACTAGGAAATGTCAAACTTCTGTTTTATCATGTCATCAGATTATTCAACAACTACAAAAGGTCAATTTGTAATTATCTGCTTTTGCCTCCTCCCAAATCAGCTACCTATATTCAGATGATTGAAGTAGCACTTTCTCTTGATTAACATTATTTCTCCAATGCACACAGCATATTGTGAAAACATGATTGAGTTTCTTATAATTAATATATATTATCGACAAACCTGAGGGAACTTGTGAAGCAAAAAGTAATTTCAACACGTAAATTTTTAGTAGGCGTTTGGTCATACAAATCAAATATTTTTCACTTTATTTGAAATTTTTGAAGTTTCAGTCGAAGATGGAGTTAAGTTTGATTTTACTTTTTAGAGAGGTTAGAAAAGAGCATTTTCAATTATCACGTTCTCCAATGCTGATATGTCATCGATTTGATTTTTTAATTATTGTTTACTATTTCCTTGATTGTAGCTACACGATTACAGTATAACTCCTCCACAAGAATCATAAGTTAAGTTTTAGCTTCTTGATCATTAGACAACTTCTTACCCCCCCCCCCCCCCCCCTATATCTCTCGAGACAGTGATAGAATCTCAGTATATGCTATTCTCTTAGATCTCACTTGTAAAATTATACTTGACATATTATTATTATTGTATTAATGAATTTAGGAATTATCACACCCCTTTTTAACTACAAAAAGATTGATTTTAAAGTTTGAAAGGGTTTTTATTATTGAAGTGACAAAAGGTGAAAAGTTTGTTTTGAAAAAAGATTATTTATAGTCAAAACTCAGAGTCGCCACTTGGCATAATCGGGTGTGCCAAGTCACCTTTGAAAAATTCTTTTCAAAATGATTTGACTCTTTAAACTGGTTTGCGAACAGAGATTTCGTCTAAGAAATTTTTTTGTGACCGAGGGAAAGGTGTTAGGCACCCCTTGGACCTGTGGTTTGACAACGGTCGCTTGGTGGAGCGTATCGGCTAATTTGACATTACAAGTGCATAAGCCACACAAAGCACATAAAACGATCAATCAAGCAGACAACACAAAACAATTCAAAATTCAGTGTCCAGTCTACTTATACAGTCCCAAAAAATGCAAAATGCAAAAATGAAACCTACTCTATTCTAAACTAATCCTGAACTACGCTCCCATGCTACCCGAAGCCTCAGGCCTTCATCACAAATGTCCTCCAAATAAAAAATACTTGGGGCATTTCCCGACGAATAAATATAAATGATCGCAGGGTATTCCCCGATTAAACGAATACATTTCTAAATGAAAGAACTAAGACCAAACCATTCAACACAATTTTTCACATTCAAACACTCAACAAGAAAACAATTATTCATAAACTTTTGCCTACTCGAGCCTACTTTTGCCTATCCATTTCAGCGCGTCATAATTCTATCACGTTTCGACAACATTCATGCTTATTCTGGATTAAACAAAACAACAATAAATCAAAATTGATCTATATAGCTTTTTCGTCAATTTTCAATCCACCCCCAACTTCTTTTCATCAATCCATTAAAACATGATCAAATTTAATCCTCAAACCACCAAAGTTGAACCACCAAGCATCATGATCGTAACATCAATATCATCAAACAATCATAATCACCCAACACATAAATCATGGCTATTTCAATGAATTAAAATAAAGAAGAGAGAATAGGTTAAAGAAATGGACCTCATTTGAAGCTTTTGAACTCAATGTTATTCGAATAAAGAGTGTCCGAACCTAAAAACCTCAAACAAAACCTCCGACAATGAACTCCCGACTTCGACAAACCCAAAATTTGAATTGACCCGATAGGCTGACTGACCCAATTTAATTAATAGTTTTCCGATTGGGGTTTTGGATCAGAAATGGAAACTGGCGCGTGTGGGTCGCGGATTCCTCTTGTTCAGCGACGATGTTAGTTTTGATTTCTCTGGTCGCTTATTTTACGTTTTTTTATGAGGTCGTTTTGGTCCGAAATTGGAGCTGGCAGGATATTCTCCGGCGAGAATCTGCCTGAATATTAACAATGATGTGCTTTCCGATCAAATCTCTCTCTCTATTTTTATCCCCATCGATCTCTCTTAATTTCACTAACTAGCTGATTTTCTTTCTTCTCTCGCTTTACTCTCTTCTCTCTTTATGTCTCGATGTCCGGCTTAGTGTATTATCGTGTATTTATGATGAAAATTGGGGGTATCATTGTGGGTGTATTATGAAGAAGGAAAAAGAAATTGGAGCACGTTAATGATGAGGTTGGTCTGTGCTCCCTCTTTTTTGTAGAAAATGGATGTTGATGGTGAGTATATCTCTACTCTCAGGATTCCGTATGAGTCTATATTATATTATGTGTAGTATATATGTGAGTGGGCTTCCAGTTAGGTCCTTAGTGTGTATGTGTGTATATAATTCTAAAAAATGCCAAAAGGTCCCCAATTCTGTTATGGTCCAAAAATCGTGTAAAGGGGTAGAGGGGTTGGTGGGTAGTGGTGAGGTGTCTGCCTTTAATTAGAGAGGTTGTTAGGATAGGATTAAAACAAGGTAAAATTTGTTAAGGGTTGTTATTTTTATCATTTTATGGAGGGATAATTACATGGTTGAGGGTACACGATAGGATAAGGTAAAAATGAGTAGAAGTGTTATCGAGAAGGGACAAAATTAGGTGTCTACAACATGTCCCCTTTAAATGTAAATACAAAGTATTTTCAGACAAAGAAGTAGACAACAAGACACAATTTTTTCCCAAGACACAATTTTTTCCCAACCATTATTCAAAGAGAATGAAACAGAAGGAAGGAGTGAAACCAAGTTTATATCAGGATATCCTAACTACCCAAGTTATGAAGAAATTAAGTCCCAGGTATCTTAAAGAGTTGGAAGAAGAGGGGTTGTACCGAGTTGGAGAGTCGACTGAGGTTACATCAAGGTTTCGGTCATGGCTCTGTCATTACATCTAAAAATGAAAAATTACAAGAGTTACAAAGATAAATAAAATTACAAAAGTCCTATCTATGCAGCTTCTTTTAAAATCTTGACTTGAGTTTCATCACCCTATTCTTCAGGCGGGCTCCTTTCTTGCAATTTTTCAATTTGTTGCTTGGATATCAATTGTTTCACCTTGTTGCTTGGCTTTTCATTTATTCGCCTTGTGCTTCGGGCGGGCTTCAATGTTGCTTAAGTTATCAAAACAAGGAAGTGTATCTCCTTACAGATGCCGCTTGAATTACCAAACTAAGAAGCGTGTCTTCTTACAGATGTTGCTTGAATTACCCAAACAAGGAAGTGCGTCTCCTTACAAATGTTGCTTGAATTACCAAAACAAGGAAGCGCATCTCCTTACAAATACCGGTTGAATTACCCAAACAAAGAAGTGTGTTTCCTTACAAATGCTGCTTGAATTACCCAAACAAAGAAATGCGTCTCCTTACAAATATTTCTAGAAATACCCAAACAGGAAAGTGCGTCTCCTTACCAATGCCTCTTGAATTACCAAAACAAGGAAGTGCATCTCCTTACCAATACCGCTTAAATTACCAAAACAAGAAAGTGTGTCTCCTTACTAATGTTGCTTAAATTACCCAAACAAGGAAGTGCGTCTCCTTACAAATGTTGCTAGAAATACCCAAACAGTAAAGTGAGTCTCCTTACCAATGCCTCTTGAATTACCAAAAAAAGTAAGTGCGTATCCTTACTAATGCCGCTTAAATTACCAAAACAAGGAAGTGTGTCTTCTTACCAATGCTGCTTGAATTACCCAAACAAGGAAGTGCGTCTCCTTACAAATGTTACTTGAATTGTCCAAACAAGGAAGTGCGTCTCCTTACAAATGTTGCTTGAATTTCCCAAACAAGAAAGTGCGTCTCCTTACAAATACCGCTTGAATTACCAAACAAAGAAGTGCGTCTCCTTACAAATACCGTTTGAATTACCAAACAAGGAAGTGCGTTTCCTTACAAATGCTGCTTGAATTACCAAACAAGGAAGTGCGTCTCCTTACAAATGTTTCTTGAATTGCCTAAACAAGGAAGTGCGTCTCCTTACAAATATTACTTGAATTGCCCAAATAAGGAAGTGCGTTTTCTTACAAATATTGCCTGAATTGCCCAAACAAGGAAGTGCGTCTCCTTACAAATATTGCTTGAATTGCCTAAAAAAGGAAGTGCATCTCCTTACAAATACTGCTTGAATTACTAAACAAGGAAGTGCGTCTCCTTAAAAATACCGCTTGAATTACCAAACAAGGAAGTGCGCCCCCTTACAAATATTGCTTGAATTACCAAACAAGGAAGTGCGTTTCCTCACAAATGTTGCTGGAATTACCCAAACAAGGAAGTGCGTCTCCTTACAAATGTTTCTTGAATTATCCAAACAAGAAAGTGTGTCTCCTAGTGATATTGGATAATGAGTGTTACCATGGTTTTGATTACCAAGCCTGTGCAACAATATTGTCTCCTGCATTTGTGGAAGTGAGGAATTGCAACTTTTGATGTTTAGGCTTTGAAATCCTTGATTCGAAGGTAACATGTATTCCTGTTTCATACAAAGAAAACTTGTTAGTTTAAAATCGTGGTGGCTAGTTTGTGGCTTTGGCTTTCATGGCAATCGCTCTTGCCCCTGTCACATTAATTTTGCTTTCAACCATTAGCATATGTCACTGACTCGCTGCATCATTGATTCGAACTCAGATTATTAAGAGTGACTTTGAAACAAATGCAGTATTTCTTCTTTGCCATGCTTCTCAGATAAACCCTTTGAACCTTGATATTTCCATAAGTTCCTAAACTTGTCTGTTGACAAAACTTTCTGCATGCCTTATTTTGGCTCACAATTATGTCCCTTTCATGTGTTTGCCTTTGGTCTTTCTTTGTGTAATTAAAGAAGCTGGTAGCCATTTTTGAAATCTTTTCTCACTCATTTTGACATGGACTTGACTCAACGACAAGAAAAAAAATGACAATGATTTTCTATTTGAATAACCGACTCAAGAAAATAAAGTAAAGATAAAGAAAAGAAAGAAAAGACAATAAATGTCCCCATTTGTAACAAAGAAATGAAAATTTTATCTAGAAATGACAGTCAACTCTAATGATTATGCCATGCATTTTGGATTAAGCTGCCTGATCTTTTCATTCAAACTTTATACCAGTTGTTCTTGAGTTAATGACTCTAAAACTGAGTTACTTGCTTGGATGATTGCATTCGAAGAGCTCCTTCGGCTAGTGGCACATTGCAGGGTTTTCCCCAACAAGCCTCTCTCATTTTCTTTCTCTCAGCTCATCATTTCCCTATAGTGTCTGTGAGGGTTATTCACCAATGAGACTCTCTTATTTTTATTTCTCTCAACTCACCATCGCCTTATGGTGCCCGTGAGAATTTTCACCAATAAGGCTCTTTTATTTTATTTCTCTCATCTTACCATCGCCTTATGGTGACCATGAGGGTTTTCACCAATAAGACTCTCTCATTTTTATTTCTCTCCTGATTCCCTATGGTGAGGAAGACAAGTAGTTCCCAAAATGTATTATTATATCCATTGCATGCTTAGCCTTAACATTCTCAAAGATTGATCTAAAGGTCTTTCTTTGGTTGTACCTTGGCTTTTGGATAGGATTGGAAAGAACGGATAGCATGAGGCCCAAAGGACACTTGAAGTGGGATAGGACTTATAACTTTTGGAATCGACTCAAACAATGAGGATTAACTCATGCCCCAATTTATTTTGACTGGCAATTCTAAATTATTTATTTGGTTGGACGGACCCAGAGTAGGGCTACCTACGTATCTCACCCTTGAGAGAGGAGAATCAGGTCGCGCATAGTTCTGGCAGCTTGTTCTTTTGCTTGATTCTGATTTTTTCTTTTGTTGACTCTTTTTCTCTTTTAAACTTTGTTGATTCTATCTTGATTCCAAAAGAGGGGTATGAAAGAAAATAAAACTAAGGCTCAAATGGGGTAAACAAAGGATGACACAATGTTTGGATAGCCGAATGAAATGCCTTCATCATATCAATACTTGAAAATGCAAGTACATATCATGCAATATAAAATGAAAGATGAAGATCATTTATGACACTTTTAACAACACTAACTTCAACTGAGCATATGTGTCAATTCTTCTTCTACCCCTATCAAACATACAACTCCACTTTCGTTATACATTCCTCATACTAAAGGACTCATGACTTTGTGAGCTGATCTTCTTTCTGTTCCCTTTGACATAGGATCGCACATTCAATACTTGACCTAATTGAGATATGTCTTTCAATTGATGACCAAGTTATTCTCACGATTCTCAAAATAATTGCCTTAATTTTCAAATAAGGCTTCAACTTGATCACCAAATGCCCCAACACTCTATCTATTTTCTCAGATGCTCTCTTTTTCTAACTTTAACCCTCTGATTCAATGTTCATGCTTAAACTGAATTTTAAGATCTGGCTGAAAATTTTACTAGCATGTCATGTCACTAGAGTCAACATAAAATGTACTATGTAAAGAAAACAAACAAACACATATTTAAAACACAAAGGAAAAAAGGGACACTATTTAATTAAAATAAAAGATAGAGGGTTCGAACATAAACGACAAAGGGACAAAACAAGATAAATCCTGAACTACAACCCTGAAATACTTTGGAAAACAGAAAAGAAAACAAAACAAACTACCAGACCTCTTCCTAGTAGGGAGAGGGGTGACTTCTCAATTTCTCAGCCTGACATCTTAGCTACTGATTTGCATATCAGCATGACTAGAGCTTTCCTCGTTGTTAATGTTCTGCACCATAATCTATTTATCTTGAATTATCTTTTCTATTTCTCTTTTCAAGGTACGACAATCTTTAATACTGTGACTCTGAACATTAGAATGATATGCACATTGTACATTAGAATCAAAATTTCTTTAATGCGGGTTAGGAGTATACCCGAGGGGAAGAGTGATCATGTCCCGCTAAACCAATCTCTAAAATAAACTGGCATATGACTGTCCGATTGGTGTGAAACTATCTCTCGAATTTTGTCTCATTTTATTGTTTGGCTTAAATTGAAAACCAAGCCTAGAAGGGTTTCGGTATGTATGTGGAGTTAGAGGATGACTCGGCAGAGTTGGCGCACGCCAGTGTGGGTAAAATGGGGGTTGAACATATGGTTACACATTCTACACTTGATATGGAGGTGGGGGAATGGAATATAATGGATTTGGGAAAGATTCTGTGGAGCTCGGGCATAAACTTAGGTTTGAGCCCGTGGGTAACGATGGTGTGGTCCTCTTTCCCGTGCCTATTATCCAACTATAATGGCAGATGCATCTTTCTCATTCTTCTTTCTTCCAACACTTCCCGAAACCTTTTTAATTACTTGAGTGGTAGCTTTCAATGTTGCAAAACTTACAATTCGACCAGTCTAATTTCATCCTCTACCATCTCCCCCATTTTGAGGACCTTAATAAATGGCTTGCCTAATGCAGGTAACAAGTGTTGATAATATGTTTCATTCTGCGCTTGAATAAACACCTCCACTATTTCACTTTCTTTCATTGGCGGTTTCACCCTAGCAGCTTGTTCACGCAATCTGATTGTATACTCCCTAACACTCTCAGTATTCTCCTTTTTTGTACTGGTTAGGGATTTTTCGACAGGAATCAACTCCATATTGTATTGGAATTGTTGCATAAATTCATTAGCCAGGTCATCCCAACTATTTCACTTGTCGATGTCTTGGTCAACAAACCATTCTGAAGCTAGACCTGAAAGTCTTTCACCAAAATATGCCATGAGTAATTCTTCCTTCCCTCTAGCACCCCTTAGTTGGTTGCAATAGCATTTCAAATATGCTACAGGATCGCCATGTCTATCATACTTCTCAAACTTCGGCATTTTAAAACCAAGAGGAAGATGAACACCTGGAAACATGCACAGATCTTTATGTGAGACACTTTTGTACCCCCAAGTCCTTGCAAGTTTTTCATATCCAATTCCAAACTTCTCAATTTTCTGGTCATTTCCTCTTTTTCTTCTGTCATAACAAGCTTCTCAGTGTTAAGAGGAAATTCAGACGGTTGAGTGTAACCATAAGGACTAGTTGACTTAAATGTGGGTTCAGGAGTATAATGTTGATCACCAAAAATATTCAATACAAGGTCTCTCGCAGAATGGGGACGCACAACCGGTGGATAAACCTCAAAAGTAGGAGCTTTGAGGGGAATTGGTGCTGCAAAAACATGAATAGTAGGTGGAGCCGAGCATGTGGTAGCTTTGTGTTGAGGAGTGAGGAAATAAATATTAGAAGTGTTTGGATAGTGTTGCCCAGGAGTAGATCCTGATGCATGTTGTGGCATGTCAACAAAAATAGAAAACTGTGCATGTGACACTGTAGGCAAACTAGAAAGATATTCCAGATTATCAGTGGGAAATGGAGGAGGCAGAAACTTATTAGCCCAAGGTCGATGCATTTCTATCATTTGCTGCCTTAATTTTCAAATCTCTTCATTAGCTCCTAAATTCTTATTACCCGAACTCTCTATCAGATCAGTGACAACAACATCAGTATCCTTGTTGGCCATAACTCTCTTCGACTTGGTGAAGTATGAAGGACTAACCAAAATGCCACAAACAACCACCTTAAACTAACTGGACAAGAGATAACAAATGCGTTAGAGTTCAACACTTTCTCAAAACCTTTTTTTTTTACTTTTTCTTTGAAAAGATCACCGAACCCAAGAAGGGCACCTATGTATCTCACTCTCGAGAGAGGAGAATCAGGTGTGCGTAGTTCGTGAAGTCTTGTCAAAATGGACAATTAAACTCTTTTTCTTTTTCTTGAAATTTTTAAAAGAAAAGAAAAATGAAAAATTGTCAAAAGAATAGACGAAAATATTTTTGAATTTTTTAGCTTTAATAACCTATACAAAATGAAACCTATGATTACCAAAGAAACTCTTTTTGGATTTTCAATTTTGAATTTCATATGAAAATGAAACTTGAACCTATTAAAGAAAAATCTTTTTGTAGTTTTCTGTTAAAGATGTATATGAAACACCTACTCTACTAACGACTGAAGAAAATCTTTTTGAATTTTTAAATAAGATCCCCGAACTAACAATAGGTTACCTACGTATCTTATAACACGAAAGAGGAGAATCAGGGGTGCGTAGTTCGTCCAGATAGGACAATTAAGGATTAAATAACGAACTAAACCCTGATTTGAGAGACACGACCAAAGACAGACGATGAACAATAAAAATAATTTTTTTTTTTGAGTTTTCAGTTTGACACGTAAAATAAAAATGACACCAACAAATATGAAAGGAAAATCTTTTTGGTATTTTTGTTATATGCAATGTACAAAAATTTTACCATTTTTTTTGAATTTTCCTTTTATAAAAAGCTCTCATTGAAAAAAAATCTTTTTCAAGTTTTCGAGTTGCGAATGCTTGCTAAAGGAAACAAAAGAAAAATCTTTTTGATGTTTTATTTTTTGAAAAATGAGTGCAAAAAGTAAAAAAATCTTAAGCCATAAAGAACCCTAAAAACTACGAAACACTTTTTGATTCACCCTTTCTCTTTTTTTTTATCCATGCCTACACACCTTTCTTTAATCCTAGCACATGCTTTCCCCAAATCAATTCGTCAAATGACCCTGTTGTCCTAAAAAATGCAACAATAAGCACGTAAGGATGCTTTAGGGTGAGTCTCCTACAAAGGACCAAGTGGGTCCCATTAGGTCTCAATATGATGCAAATAAGCATGACCTAAAGACTGACCTACGCTGGGGTTCACTAATAAGACTGTTTGGGGGGGGGGGGTATGGTCGATAGTGGCTGCGACAGCTTTCCACCCACTCCATATGTCCGACGGCTCCCCCTCTTAAAATAAAGGTGACTCAACTAGAGTTCGTGTACACGACATGCACTCCGAGACTTGTTGCAGAAAGAATTGACTCGGGTTATGCAAATAATGCTAGATATAAAGCGGTAACACATAAAAAAACTGTAAACACGTAGCACATAGGCACACAACAATGATAAAATAAATTCAAATAATAACACAAACAATGTTTATACACCCATAATGTCAAACTAAGCCTATACAATTCCAAAAATAAGTTCGAATTCTGTAAAGTCCCCAGCTGAGTCGCCAGAGCTGTCACACCCCTTTTAACTCCAAAAATATTGATTTTAAAGTTTAAAAGGTTTTTTTTTATTGAAGTGACAAAATGTGAAAAGTTTGTTTCGAAAAAGCATTATTTATATTCAAAACTCAGAGTCGCCGCTTGGCATAATCGGGTGTGCCAAGTCACCTTCGAAAAATCTTTTTCAAAATGATTTAAATCTTTAAACTAGTTGGCGAACAGATATTCCGGCTAAGAAATTTTGTTGACCGAGGGGAAGGTGTTAGGCACCCCTTGGACTCGTGGTTTGACCATGGTCGCTTGGCGGAGCATATCGGCTAATTTGACATTACAAGTGCATAAATCACATAAAGAACATAAAACGATCAATCAAGCACACAACACAGAACAATCCAAAATTCAGTGTCCAGTCCACTTATACAGTCCCAAAAAATGAAAAATGCAAAAATGTAACCTACTCTATTATAAACTAATCCTGAACTATGCTCCCATGCTACCCGAAGCCTCGGGCCTTCATCACGAATGTCCTCCAAATACAAAATACTTCGGGGCATTCTCCGGCGAATAAATACAAATGATCGCGGGGCATTCCCCGATTAAACGAATACATTTCCAAATGAAAGAACTAAGACCAAACCATTCAACGCAAATTTTCACATTCAAACACTCAACAAGAAAATAATTATTCATAAACTTTTGCCTACCAGAGCCTACTTTTGCCTATTCATTTCAACGCATCATAATTCTATCACATCTCGACAACATTCATGCTTATTCCGGATTAAATAAAACAATAATAAATCAAAATTGATCTATATATCCTTTTCGTCAATTTTCAATCCACCCCCAACTTCTTTTCATCAATCCATTAAAACATGATCAAATTCAATCCTCAAACCACCAAAGTCGAACCACCAAGCATCACGATCGTAACATCAACATCATCAAACAATCATAATTACCCAACATACAAATCATGGCCATTTCAACGAATTAAAATAAAGAAGAGAGAATAGGTTAAAGAAATGGACTTCATTTGGAGCTTTCGAACTCAATGCTATTCGAATAAAGAGAGTCCGTACCTGGAAACCTCAAATAGAACCTCCGACAATGAACTCCCGACTTCGACAAACCCAAAATTCGAACTGACCCGATAAGCTGACTGACCCATTTTAATTAATAGTTTTTCTATTGGGGTTTTGGGTCGGAAATGGGAACTGGCGCGTGTGAATCGCGGATTCCTCGTGTTCAGCGACGATGGAGGCTTCGATTTCTTTGGTCTCTGTTTTTGCGTTTTTCGATGAGGTCGTTTTGGTTCGAAATTGGAGCTGGCAGGATATTCTCCGGCGAGAATCTGCCGGAATAGTAACAGCGACGTGTGTTCCGATCAACTCTCTCTCTATTTTTATCCCCGTCGATCTCTCTCTCAATTTCACTATCTAGCTGATTTTCTTTTCTCTCTCGCCTCACTCTCTTCTCTCTCCATGTATCGATGTGCGGCTAAGTGTATTATCGTGTATTTGTGATGAAAATTGGGGGTATCACTGTGGGTGTATTATGAAGAAGGAAAAAGAAATTAGAGTGTGTTAATGATGAGGTTTGTCGGTGCTCCCTCTTTTTTGTAGAAAATGGATGCTGATGGTGAGTATATCTCTACTCTCAGGATTCCGTATGAGTCTATATTATATTATGTGTAGTGGTATATATGTGAGTGGGTTTCCAATGAGGTCCTTAGTGTGTATGTGTGTATATAATTCAAAAAAAATGGCAAAAGGTCCCCAATTCTATTATGGTCCAAAAAACGTGTAAAGGGGTAGAGGGGTTGGGTAGCGGTGAGGTGTTCGCTTTTAATTGGAGAGGTGGTTAAGATAGAATTAAAATAAGGTAAAATTTGTTAAGGGTTGTTATTTTTGTCATTTTATGGAGGAATAATTACATGGTTGAGGGTACACGATAGGATAAGGTAAAAATGAGTAGAAGTGATATCAGGAAGGGATAAAATTAGGTGTCTATAGAAATTGTTTGATTGAAAAATAAGTTATTTTAAAATTAATTATCTTATAATTATAGAATAATTAATTTTGTGATGAAAATTAAATATGAGATAAATTTATTTTAAATTAATTTTAACATCAATTATTAGTTATCCTCGTACCAAATGAGCCCAAGCATATATTTAACGCTGAATTAAACGAGGGCAGTGGTTTCGGTCCAATTTCTGCCTCATGGGATTGTGTAACCAGTACTCCAATACGACGTCATTCAACGCAGCGCGCCAGGAAGTAACAGTGACTTTAGCGTCTTTCGAATTTTAAAAATTAAATAAAAGGAATAAAATAAATTTTTAATATTTTAGCTCCAACAATTAAAAATTATCTCAATATCTATTAAAGTTTGATAATTTCACAAAATTATTAATAACTATTAAAGTTGTTAAATAAATTCGCAAAGTTATTTAAGTGTTCAAAATTATTGGATAATTAATAATATTGTGTTTTTCACTTGTTCAAAAATAACGGTATGAACTGCTTATTTTTTATCCTTCTCATCAGATTTTATTATGTGGGGATAAATTGAGTTTGTTGAGTTTGTTGTTGTTGTGTTACAGAGGAGGTTTTTCTGAGTCATTGTTCTCCATTGTCATCTTCAAATCAGGAAAAAAAGAATTCCTAAATCAATAGTGAATTACGATGCTTGTAACAAGATTCTTCAGTTCCAGGTCCACTGTTCTCAATCTTTCTTCATTAATTTCTACATATTCATCATTACCCAACAGCAAATTCCCAACTAATTTAGACGAATCCCAGGTCCTAAATCAACTTTCCGACCTTTTACCCATACGCCAAACCTCAACAATCGAAAAACCGATTCCTCCACATTCCTCCGAACGAAACAATCACTTTACGGTTTTCGACAATCTTTTAACTCCCGCAGATAAATTAAGCGGCATTTTTCTTCAGAAACTTAAGGGAAAAACTGCAATTGAGAAAGCATTGTCATCCGTTGACGTAGAATTAACGGCTGATTTAGTTGATAAAGTTGTAAACAAAGGGAATTTAGATGCTGCATCAATTGCTACTTTTTTCAATTGGGTTATTAAACAACAAAATATACCTATTGATAATGATATTTATTGTATAATCATTAAAGCATTAGGGAGGAGGAAGTTTTTCGGGATGATGATTGAAACGTTGAAGGAAATGATGAATAAAGGAATTGTGCCTAATTTAGAGATACTTAGCATTGTGTTTGATAGCTTTATTCGAGCTCGACAGATTTCAAAGGCTATACAGTTGTTTAATGGATTGGAGGAGTATGGATTGAGATGTGATACTGAGACAGTTAATGTTGTTTTACGATGTTTATGTCGTAGATCACATGTAGGTGCTGCCAGTTCATTACTTGTGAAAATGAAAGAGAAGGTTTCGTTTGATGTCACAACGTATAATATAGTTATTGGTGGATGGTCGAGGTTTGGAAGAGTTAAGGAAGTCGAGAGAATCGTGAAAGCAATGGTGGATGATGGACTTGAGGCGAATAATTTGACTTATAGTTATGTTCTTGAATGTCTAGGGAGAGCTGGTAGAATTGATGATGCTGTTGAGATTTTCGAGGGCTTGGAAGAAAAAGGGTGTGCGCTTGATGCTGGGATCTACAATGCAATGATATTGAATTTTATTGCACAGGGTGAAATTGATGAATCATTTAAATATTATGAGAGGATGTTAAATACGGAATGTGAGCCAAATGCTGTTACTTATATGAGACTAATATCAGCTTTTCTGAAAGCTAGAAGAGTAGCCGATGCAATTGAAATGTTTGATGAAATGTTAAGCCGTGGGATGATTGTAACCACAGGGACTGTCACCTCTTTTCTTGAGCCTTTATGTAGCTATGGTCCGCCTCATGCAGCTCTAATGATTTATAAGAAGGCGAGACAAGCTGGATGTACGATATCCTTGAGTGCGTACAAGTTGCTGCTTATGCGGCTTTCTAGGTTTGGGAAATGTGGTATGCTGTTAAACATCTGGAATGAGATGCAAGAAAGTGGTTATTCTTCCGATATGCAAGTTTATGAGTATGTCATCAATGGGCTCTGCAACGTAGGACAGCTTGAAAATGCTGTCCTGGTAGTGGAGGAAGCTTTAGAGAAAGGATTTTACCCTAGCAGGCTTATTTGTAGCAAATTAAACAACAAGCTACTAGCTTCGAACAAAATAGAGATTGCTTACAGGCTCTTTCTAAAGATAAAAACTGCACGGGCAAAGCAAAATTCGCAAACAAACTGGCGTGCTAAAGGGTGGCATTTCTAATCTTTGCACAGTGAGCTGGTTAGTGCAACTGTATCTGCTTTCAGAGTGTTTGAATATGACAATAATCCAGGATCAACCTTCACTACCCTTAGCTGCCACTGGCAGTGAACTGAATCTGCTCTTTTGCTTTCCAAATGGGCGTCTGCTATCTTGTACAGAGGGGTAATGTTTGAGAAATTATGTGAAGCAACAGGGAATGGAGTATTGATTTGCATTTATCATGGATGGGGTAATATATGAAAAATTCATTGAAGAATGGGGAACGGAAGTATTACTTTCTTCGCTAGAAGTTGTTCTGTTGATAGTATGGAAAAGTCATTCCAATCTGAATCACATATTTAATTTTGACCATTGAGGTGAGTGCTTCTAGTTGGCGGCAAGTTGTGCAGCTGGCAATGAGTGCATTCTAACTTCCGTGGTAGCTGTAACATGGCAAGTAACTAAAAGTCTCTATCTTGTTTATTATGAACAATTCATATAAAAAAATTAGAATCATGACTGATTTTAATCCCAGGGAGGGGGCGGAGGGGTTTGAAAAAGCATCTCAGAATGCATCTCTGATGTTGAGTGAGGAATAATGATGAAATGGTTGCATCTCTGGGTTAGGAACTGGGAAGGTTGATTTTTTCGTGGACAGATGTACAAAAAGATATTTTCCCATCATACAAGTCCTCCTTAAACCAGTTCTGAGGTTCCATTATTTATCCTATAGGATGCAGGGGAAGAAAGTTAAAGGGAAATGAAAGGTCTCTCAGCCAGTCTATACACTATACATTTATACGTGTGCTTTCACATCAATAGGTGACACCCTTGTGCTTTAGTTATAAAGAGTAATTACATCATTTGAACGCTCAGAACTTGCATATACAGTACAAGCAAATTGTAAACCATACTCTCTCTATGAACTGAAATGTAGAAATTGCTTCTCTCTGTATATCTCTCTCGTACTTGGTTCTTTTGTAAAGAAAATTCAAACAACTGCCATACATAAACTTGTATCCAGTTTGGAGTGAGGAACTAATGCTTTTAGTTCCACAAGATTATACGAGACTTTATAACTGGTAATAATTTCTTTCACCTTTCTTGGACAATCTTGGCAAATTTTTTTCTCCTTTTTATTTTCCTTCCTCTTGGTGTGCCTATTTTTGTCTATATGATTTACTTTGATGATGTGGCATAATCAGTTGGTATAGAGGATTATTGAAAAAAACATAAAGTTCATAGAGGCTTGTATACAGGTTTGTTCAGGAGGGCAAACGAAAGTGAACTTCTTTGGTTTAACAATCCAAGTAGTACATCAGTTTTAGTAATTTTACTGAAGCCTTATTTCTATACGTTTTAACCTTTATTGTCATTAATGTAACTAACTGAGCTGAATTAGATGTATAGAAAAATGCTTCTGTCTTTTCTTACTGTATGCTTGACACCTGTTGATCAATTTAATCCAGGATTTATTTTTAGCTTGTTATTTGAATTAATTGTTTCTCTGGAGGTATGAGTGACTGATAGGTCTACATGTGCTTTGGATTGTGACTTGGTCTGTTATTATGGACATTGTAGTAGCTTAAGTAGGTGGTAACTGATTCATTTTAGTATTTGCGGTGCAGGTTAAATGGGTGGAGCAGGATGTGAGCTTTGTCTTTCATCAGTTCTGGGAGTGATTTTTCTTTATCAGCTCAGATTTCCTCAAGGAAATCATGAAAGCTTGACTCTTGAAAATAAATGTTATATCTCTTGTAAGTCTCCCAGAAGTAAAGATAGATATTTGCTTGTTCGCATTTGATGATCAACTGTTTCAAGAATTTTAGGATTTGGTTTTTCGTTCACCTTAGTCTTTTGCACAATGGAGAACTATTCTAACATTCCACTGTTACTTCTCTGTATTCTTGTACTACTTTATCATATCAAAAGTTTCTTGAACCAAATATGCTGGAGTGATCATCTAGTTCTAAAATAAATTGCCTATCACTGCACATGTTATCTTTTGTTTTCTCGAAAAGATCTTATTTCATTTTTTCTATTATTTAAATTGGAGTGGTGCTTCAAATTCCAAGTATGGTGAAGGTACGTCGCCATGGTATTATCAGGTTTCCATATGATGCTTTTTCCTCCGATCGTACTTCCCAGAGAAAGAGAGAATTTGAAATGTAAGCTATGTGTGTTTATCTACTTTATTTGTTGTTATATTTGTGTGCAGATTATTTTCATTTGCAAAGGTTGGCATTCCACGAAATCTCTGCATTTGCCGGTTCCTGTTTCAAGTTATATTCAGATGAAACATATGAGATTGGAAAAACTGTTGCAATTAGCATGATTTAAACTTGACGACTTGACTCCTTTGTATCAAATTCCTTGACAAATATGTTGTCATATCTGACTTGCAGAAATGGTGTCTGATGCTTCGGTTGTATGGATTTAATATTGCGGATATGCCAGATTAGGCCCTAAAGTACTGGAGATGATGGTCAGGGGATTCAACCTGGTTTGCTTCTTTAGTGAGCTTAAGCTTCTAGTATTGCTCGGGCACAAGAATCCCTTTTTGCAGATCTTTTCATGGACTTATACTTGAGGAGATGTTGGGTTGAGGAAGCATGTTACCTTGGAGAATGCTGGGGTTATTATGCATGCTAACTTGGTGTTTATCATTTGCAGTCACGAGGTTTTTGAAGAGATCCCCGTTAAGGATGTTGTTTAATTTGTGGAACAGAGAAACCGCCAGTAATGCTCAAAGTGACCTCGCAAGAGAGGCTATTTATGTATACAACGTGATGAATAACCATCGATGTATTTGCACTAATCCAAGGACCTTGGATGAGCATCTTTACCAGCACATACCATTTAGGCACATCGCAAGAAGGGTAAGGACTTCATCCCGAACCATGAAGGTTCGGACGTCCCTACTCTATCTGATCTGGTAATCATGCACAATATTCATATAATAAAAGAAAATGCGGAATTGTAATCTAATACGGAAACATGGTCATACTTTGGATTCAGTTTAACCATACGGAATGAAATCCAAAATCAACTAACCAACTTCTGGAACAGTCCGTGAAATCTCTACTACATGATCTAAAGATAGCTGTCTGAAAAACTGGGACAAAGCCCCCAGTAGACCAAAACAAAGGAATAACATAATCTGGAATGACAGGCCTTCTGGAACAAAGAAGGTTTACCACTGCACGGATCACTTCTCCCTGGATACTCTACTGATTAGAAGGACCCCTAGATTGAGCCTCCGAACCTGGGAGGTAGGGGGTCAATACAATTGTACTGGTACGCAGAGCAAATCCAAAATAATAATTTATATTCAATATATATGAGAGCAATTTAATACATTTCATAAACATATCATATAGTAAGAAATCTCATGGGCATTTTTGAAAGACTCTATAAAATCATCTGAACTCTGTGACACTCTTTGTTTTACTTCAGCGTTAGGTGGTATACCCTACAACTCTGAAATTCCACGAGCTATATGGAATCCTTCATTGACTCGGCGGGAAAGCCCCCAACCCAAGTGTCCCGTAAGGGTTGGAGTCTCTGACTCTGCTACGCCACACGACCGTCGCCAGCGTAAAATAATATACCCGGATTGACAAATCACGGTTTTAGGTTAAGAGTTACTTGAACTCATACGTTCTTCGGGTAACCACCTAACCCTCTTTAAGCCCAGTTTTAACTCTTTAAAACATGCATTCTCTGAAATCAAACTCTAAAAAACATACTCTGTTATGGCATACATACTTATGACATTATCATACCATTGATTTGCAAGTCACATTCTCTGAGCCATTATTAGCATATAATAGTCTTTGTTTCAAAACATAAATCTGGGACCACCGTTTCAATAAATCACTTCAAAGAAACCCTTTCTTAAAGCTCATGTAACATATGCAAGAAACTCTTTTTTTCAACATTTCAAATACACAAGGTGGTCATGTCAAAGATATCCATCACATGCAATTCTTTCTTTTTAACACAAGAACGAAATCATATCAAGAAACTCCCTCTCATCATCATCAAAATCATGTTAAATACTTGAATATTGAAAAGATCCCCTTCAAAACATTATAAACAAGCATCTTAAATCATTCCCAACAAGTTCATCAACTCTAAATCATCAAAGAGAGGGATTTCAATAAAAATGTTCTCTATCAAATCTTCAACATCATACATATTCATATAGGTTTAAATCAATTTAAGGGGAACATCATACATATTCATATAGGTTTAAATCAATTTAAGGGGAAAAGGCCTAAAGACCAAATCAACAATACAATTAAACGTTCATAATGCATAATAAAATCATATATTCCAAAACCCCTTTCTAAAACTCATGCTTGATAATCTTTAAATCATGTTCTAGCGTTTACAAGCCCATGTAGTTTTTAGGATAAACCCCACGTAATTCAATTTAGAAATTTGATGGATGATTCTTGAAGCCTACGGTTTGGGGATTCCAAATCTTCACTCAGTTTCGGAAACCCACGGTTGAATCTTGAGTTAATTGGGTCTTTAGTTTGAAACCCTAGAGAGTGTTCTTGTGAATTTTCAAAGAAAGTATGAATAATGAGGTCACTCGGGAGTATAATCCCGTGTTTAAGCTGATAGGGGGTGAAAAATACCTAATATACCCTTAATGAGACGTAATAAAAATATAACTGGGAGCCCGATTTTGTGGGCCACCGCGACGCGCCACAATCGCGGTGGCTCATTGAAAATTGACGAATGGGATTCTTAGGGTCACCGCAACGCGGAGCCATCGCCTTGTCCCACTGGTTGGGACCTGGAACTTCAATGTGACGCGCCAAAATCACGCTAGGCTACTGGAATTTGACAATTGTTAAATAGACCCCCTCCACGACGCGTCAAGCATCAAAATGACAATGTTTTACGACTAGGGCTTAAATTTAGCCATAACTTCTTGCCCGGGTATCGGGTTTGGACAAATCTTCTATCGACAGAAAGCTCATTCAATTTCCCACTTGATAGAGAGTCAAAATTAAGGAAATTCTAAATGGTTTAAACTTTACTCACTTAGGAAGTCAAAATAAATCAGACTAATGCATGGACGATTTGGGGTGTTACAGGGCTCATGGTCATATTCTCGATGTTGCTCTCCATCTGGATGTCTTTATTTATATCTTCCTCATCGACCTCCATGGAAAAATGTAAGAGGTTAGACAATTCCATGTCTTTATTTTATGAGGCATCTAGTTAGCCAAACACTAATTATTGCTTAAAAATACTTGTTGATGTACTTCTCAGCAAAAGTAAATGAAAACACTTCTGATAATAAGTTGATTTTAGAAACTTGGCCAAACAAGCTATAACTACTACTTTCGTGCGATGGACGAGTTTGGTATTAAGCCCATACTAGAGTAATTTAGCTGCATGATCCGTGTCATTGTCTGGCAGGGCTGGGGGCCTAGAAATGGCTTAGCATTTCAATAAAAGCATGTTGTTTGGCCAGATGCTCCACTCTGGGGTGTTCATCCTGTTGCTTTCAAAGTCTTTATGAATTATGGAAATACAGAGCTTGGTAATTTGTTTTCAGATAAATTTGTTTGAAGTCAGATCCCGATCCCCGAAGTGTCCGTCTTGAATTTCTAGTAGGATCTTGACAAAAGGTATTGCTTCTTTAACTAGTTACGTACATGATTCTTTACACATGAAATCAGTAAAAGATCATGACACATAATATCTGTAACTGAAACGCAGGAGATTTTTGCAGGATCATTTTTAATGCTAATAAGTGTGTATCATAAGGGAGATACACAATTTCTTCACAAATTTTTATGGTAGATTCATGCATCTATAAGATCATTAATTTCTATTTAGCCTTATCCTTTTCCTTACACCAACAAGGGTATGACTTATTGCACTTGCTCGCAGTTTGTAGTTTTCGAAATTTGACATTTTGTTTTTGCAGGAAAATGGACATCTAATAATCTTACGTACTTCTTAAATTAGATCTATTGATCATCCATTCCCTAATGTTCATGTTGCAACTTGTATAAAATTATAAATGCAGTTCTAAGAGAGGACAAGTGTAGCTAGCAAAATACGTGTAATATACGAGGAATCATATCAACAATTCGGAGGGCGGTTCATTTAATCTATATGTTTGATTTTAAAATAAAACAAAACAAGAAAAAAAGGACTATTACACCAACTTGTCAGTTTAGCATTTAAGACCTTAGTATACTATTTTTATCCATGCACATGATATCACCAGATGCTATGTCTATATAGTATATAGCATCTCCCTGATATTATCACATCTCACAAACCTCAAACCAAAGCAAAATAAATATTCACCAAAACCAAGAAGAAAAGAAGAAGCCACCGAGCTAGCTAGAGATCAAGAATTGGTATGTATTCATCAATGGCTTCTTTTAATTCCAAGATAATCTTCATCCTCTTCATCCTCACTTCCATTTTCACACCTCAAGCTTTCTCACAAGGTGACTCATCGTGTGAATCACAAACACACAACACATGCAACAACAAATCTAAAGCATTAACCTTAAAAATCATAGCCATAGTTTCCATTTTAATCACTAGCATGATTGGAGTATGCTTACCTCTTGTCACACGTTCAGTTTCGGCGTTGAGCCCTGACCGGGACCTTTTCGTTATAGTTAAGGCATTTGCTGCCGGAATTATTCTAGGTACTGGTTTCATGCACGTGTTGCCTGATTCTTTTGACATGTTGTCGTCTAATTGTCTGAATGAAAATCCTTGGCACAAGTTCCCCTTCACTGGATTTGTTGCTATGTTATCTGCTATAATTACGTTGGCTATTGACTCTATGGCTACTAGCTTGTACAGCAAGAAGCATAATGCTGGTGTAATTAATCCAGAAAGTAATCAACAAGTTCAAAATGGACATATTATTGATGGTGGTGATCAAGAAATGGGCACGGGGAATTATAATGTCCATTTCCATTCTCATCACCATGGTTCCCTCTCTAAAGATGGAACGAAACTGCTTCGTTATCGCGTTATTGCCATGGTTGGTCTCTTTTCTCTTTTAATTTATGTGAAATAGTTTGAAATAAATAGTGTTCAAAATTTTCCTAAGAAAGTAAAAGTTTAAGCTATATGCATTGACCGAATATATTAATTTATTAATGATACTACTAATAATATAGTATAAGAAAATCTTTGCACATGGAGATTGCAACTTAAATGGTTCAGATTTGAAGAATACATTCTTGTCTAATTCTAGTTGACTGCTTTAGCGATACCATTCATAGATAGATCCAATACTTCTAGCCACAGCTCACATGCATATCTTTTCTTATCAATGACAAATTAATACTACCGAATATTAGGTTGTTGCTCCAAACATTACTAAATTAGCTAAAATAGGGTTGTCCATGTGCTTATGTTTGCCTAAAATATCCGATCAAACTAGTGATATATTAGATTTTGAAACAATAATTCTCATATACGCTGGTTTCTCCAATTCAATTGTTTTAGGATTTAAGTTATGTACAGGAGAGCTAACAATTTTACACGGTCATTAACCGATTAATATAGAAAAATTATTGTTTATATTTCACGTTATTATATTACACTTGTTTGTGTTCTATTCAGGGCAAGTGCATAGAACTTATTGAACTATTTGTTTTATCTTGCTATATATGGGTGTTAGCATACTATTGCAAGTAATAATATGGACAAGAAAGAAAGTGCATAACATTTGGAACTCCTCCTAAAGACGATTAATAATCTCTGTGTTCAATCTTATATAGGTATTTGTTAAGATTACTATCGGTGGAGTCACATAAATAAGTATATTAATACATTTTTTTTACGTTTTCAATTTTCTTTTCTACTAGTAAGTGTGTTAATTTTTCTGTCATTACGTTAAATTGACCTACAATAACTTAAAACTCTTCATCGCAAATTAATATAGTAACTGAAATAACAGAGAATAAGTTTCTATGGTCGATTAAATTGAACTGGAAATATAATTACTTTTATGCTATGAATATACTTTTTAGTCGTTTGTTAATTTGACCTACTAGTCATTTTTAGTCGTTCATTTGACCTACTAGTCAAATAGAGGAAAAAAAAGTTTTAGATTTCGATGTCGTTTTTTAAGGTCTCATGCTAGCTTTTGACTTATACGGCGCTTAGGTTTAGCTCATCAAACAAGTGCGCCAAAAGTGGGATGGTATCATATTATTCTCTTATAAGAGAGCCACAATGTTGCGGATTGTGACAAAAATTAAAGCTAAAGATAATTGAAAAATGACGTCCAATTATTTCTAGCACAATATTGCATTTTATATGCATCATTATTATCAGAAGAAGCAATAGTTAAAAAAAACCTAAAAATATCCTGGAATTCTTATTTATTTATTGGCAGGTATTAGAGCTTGGTATCATTGTTCACTCAATAGTAATAGGGATTTCACTTGGAGCTTCAAATAATACATGCACAATCAAAGGATTAGTAGCTGCACTTTGCTTTCATCAAATGTTTGAAGGAATGGGACTTGGTGGTTGTATTCTTCAGGTAATTTTATTCTCCATTTCTTCCCAAAAATTGAAAGAGATATAAGGACAAAAAAAGTAGATATCAATTAAATCACATTAGCTAAATGAGGACCAATAATTGGAGTTAGCTAAATGTGCCAGAACGTCAAACCGGGAAATTACCAATTGGATAATAACAACAATAGTTCATGATATTTAAGTAAAAATTGAATGATTTTTTCAGTATACAAAAACGTTACGTGATTTTAGTGCAATAAAGTAAAGTTCAATCCATCTATGAAATGTAATCCTAAATGGCTATTTGTATTTTATTTCAAAAGTGAAAAAGGTTTTGATATTTTTCAAGTTTTGTTTTGTTATTTCTCTAAATAGGCAGAATACAAAATGTTGAAAAAGGCAGCAATGGCATTTTTCTTCTCCGTAACAACTCCATTTGGCATAGCACTTGGCATAGCATTGTCAAAAACTTATCAAGAAAATAGCCCTCGTGCATTAATAACTGTGGGCTTGTTGAATGCCTCATCTGCTGGCCTTTTGATTTACATGGCTTTGGTTGATCTTCTTGCTGCTGATTTCATGGGTGACAAATTACAAGGTAGCATTAAGCTACAAATCAAGGCTTTCATTGCTGTCCTTTTGGGTGCTGGTGGCATGTCTCTTATGGCTAAATGGGCTTGACATTTTATCCTATAGTTTTTGGATGGAAGTAATTAGCTAACGATAGTAGTTTTATAAAATTTAATCCTTGGTCAATATTGTTAGCTAAACTAAAATTTAACTGTTGCGTCGCTCAATTTCTCTCTTCTATAACTATAAATGGAAGTCGTTCCTAACTTGTCACACATCAAAAGGTTCAAAGAAAGCAGCAATAGTTTTGAAGAACACAAAAGCGTCGATGTATTAGTTTTCTATAACTTTATTCAAGCCTCTGTTCAAATTCTAACTCAATTGTGTTCGAACTTGAAAAATCTATTTATATTCACAATTACGATTCTCATAGATTGTTGGATTGTTTGTGATAGTATCGTAGTAATATAAATACAATCAATCAAGCACTTAATATCACTTATAATAATTGGGCTGATTTTGATTTTATTTGAATTGATCAAAACTCGTTGACTTAAGATTCTTCTGAAGTATAAGCCGATGCTTTTTTTGGTTGAATTGTTACTTTATTCTTGACTTTACAATTGATTCGAGTTGCTATTATATTTAGAGTTCAGGATTATTCACATACCAAACTAGCCATTGGAGTTTTATTTGACTTCCATAAAAGTCAACATTTTTCTTTTCTCTTCGATTCATGCCACTCAATTTCTCCATTTTTCTTTTGAATTTAAGTTGAACTTGACTTGACTTGCAAGTTACCCAATTTTTTTATTTTTTTTTTTTAAATAATTGGATAACCTACACTAGCAAGTCAAGTTAGCTGATAGTATAGAATTTTTTATGCACTGACGGTGCATAAAACTTAAGCTCATGTCATAATTATAACCAACGGATGACTAAACACTTACCAAGTTTTAGTTTCTTTATATATTTTCTTTTCATTTGAGTTTACACTACCATTTTAAAATCTTGCGAACTTCTATATAAAGAAGAGGATTTTGAGAATGTTCAGCAATAGTAATACAACCATGAAATTTTCAAGCTCTAAGTAAAGAAATAATTAACTCTTATCTCATAGTCATAATGGAATCTCGAAATTAAGCTAAGCTCATTACCGATAATAGAATTCAAAGTCAAATTAAATTACAATGGTAGATGTCGTCAAAATTCTTCAACAAAACGCTCTTAGCAGAATTAAGATTGAGTTGTGTCAAACTATGAGTTTCAAGCAAATTACATATTAAAGGAGATCGAATAATAATCTGTACATATTTGGCTACATGTATTAGACTTAAATAAAGGTGAGATACTAAATGGTGATAATTATAATACGGAAAAAGGTACGAATATATGCCTAAACTTTAATAAATGGTATAAATATATCCTCCGTCACACTTTAAGTATAAATATACCCTTGCCGTTAACACTACTAAAAAAAATGAAAAAACGACCACACAATGTGGTCGGAAAAGACCGACCACTTGTGGTTGGTTTTTATTTTTTTTTAAAGCGACAACATGTGATCGCTTTTATATTTTAAAAAATCAAAATAATTATTTCAATAATTTTTATATTAATTATAATTTATTTTACAAATAAAAATAAAAACAAAACAAAACCGACCACTAGTGGTTGGTTTTAAAAAAAAATAATTAAAAGATATTTTTAAAAATCGACAACTTGGGTTCGGTTTTTAAAAATTCTTTTTAAATTTATTTTTTAAAAAATCGACCATTTGCGGTCGGTTTTTAATTTTGGAAAAATACTTTTAAAAAAACCGACCACTTGTGGTTGATTTTTAATTTAAATAAAAAAAGACCACTTGTGGTCGATTTTTTAATTAAAATAAAAAACTAATTTAAAAATAATTACGTTAAACATAATCTTTATATGTAATCAATAATTATATATAAATAATCAAATATATATATATATATATGTATGCATATATATATATATATATATATATATATATATATATAATTTATTGAAATTACACTGATCACACGTACTCGATAATCAATATAATAATAATAAAAATCAATCATTCTTAATTTTTTTTTAAAAGTTAAACTTAAAAATATATCAAATAAAATAAACAAATTACGTTAAACATAATCTTTATCTTTTACTTATGTTTCAATATATAAAATAAATATTTTCCTTCGTATATACGTTAAATGACGTTAGTTAATAATGTATTATTAAATAAGAATAAATATATATATATATATATATATATATATATATATATATATATATATATCATACCGTTCAGATAATGATATTATGTTACTATTTCAGTCATAATAATATAATATATAATCGATAATTCATTAGAATATAATGAACGTGTTCTATTATAAGGTAATATACTTGTAGATGTGATATATATATACGCATTTAAGAGTTCATATATATAAATATCTTTATATATATATATATATATATATATATATATATATATGTATCATGTAGTGATCGATTAATGAACGATGTAGTCAAAATCTAGTATATTAAGCTAATCAAATATAATTAATCAATCACTATTCTGAGTATGTATAAGAAACATCGCGTTATATTATTGGATAATATACTTGTGTACGTATGTAATATATATAGTACATATTTAGAATGTGATATAGTCGATAGTGTGTATATGTGTGCGTGTGTGTATATATATATATATAGTATATACATATTATACAATGAAGGTATATTAATGACATAAGATAATGTAATCTATAATTCATCTGAGTATTTGTGAAGTACGTTGTATATTATTATGGGGTAGTAAAATCGTGTATATGATGTTTATAGTACGTATGTGAAAGCCGATAGCCAATTGAATATATATATATATATATATACGTATATATATATATATACGTATATCTCGTGTAGTGACGTATGTAGTTATTGAAAGTTAGATAACTGAATCTATATATCAAAATAGTTTGAATGATACGTTGATATATATCATACTATTGAGGAAGTAGATATCCTATTTCGGGTCAATGTAGACACGCGTATGTTGTTGAAGTTGTAATAACGTAAGAGTAGTATTAC
>NC_061112.1:111984810-112114035 GCF_002878395.1 Capsicum annuum | reverse complement strand
CAAAAATTTATCATAATTTATAAAATTCATTGATATTATTATACGATTGAGGAAATATACTACTTCTGCACATATGTGGTCGGTTTTCGTAATATTTTAAAAAAATATTTTTGAATAACCCGACCCGACCCGACTCGTAATAAATAATTATAACACAAAAACACACCCAAAAATCCTCACTTCACCCGTCCTACAACAGCAAGAACGCAAAAACCCTACAAAATTCCTCATTTCACCCTTCAATCTCCATTGTTCTTTCTTTTTCAAGGAAGTTTTTAATCAACTTCTTGAATTCTTTTTGGCTTTAATCAAATTTTGAAGGAACTATTCCATCTTAACTTTCAATTTTGGGCAAGGTAACAATTAACTACAACTCATTAACTAAATTTAGCTTATTTTAGTATCCACAAACTAGTTTTTTTATATTTAGAAATGTTAAAGGTATACATATAAATATCTTAGTGTTAATTTTGTCAATTGGTTGTAGTTTGAGTTCTAGGGTTTGAATATTTATTTTATTTAGCTAGATTTTAGCTAATTGTTGGAATTTGAGATTGAATAAGCTAATTTAGGGCTTATTCCTACATTAATTTTATTTTGAAATACCTAAATTTTGATTAGTCTTAACACTTATTTCTCCATTCTACTCATTAATTGTTTAATTTTTTTTAGGAAAATCTTATTCCTATTCCTTTACTAAATTGTTGTAATAACTTAAGCGAAAGATTATTCTTTGTAATAATTTTACTATTTGACAGATTTCGAATCCGGTATAATGATTGCTTTGCTAATTTTTTCGGTGATCGCTTATCTCTTTCACTTAAATTTAGGCCAAGCAAAGGTAAGTTGTTATCATCTTGTTAATATTCATATTGAAGTATAGTGAATCCGTGTGTGGCCTTGTTTGATTCCAATAGCATTGTTGTTATCTTCTTGTTATTGTTCATATTGAAGTCTAGTGAAGCCGTGTGTAACCTTGTTTGATTCACAAGCATTGTTGTTGACATCTTGTTGGTCTTGTTGTTGCTTATTTTGAATGTGGTTTGTTTGGTGACTTAGTCACTCGAAAATGGTTAAGTGTAGGGAATTTACAGAGGATTTTTCGTTTTGAATGTGGTTTGGTAGATGACTTAGTTGCTTGAAAATGGTTAAGTGTAGGAAATTTAAAGGAGATTTTTTTGGTTTTGAATGTGGTTTGGTAGGTGACTTAGTTTCTTGAAAATGGTTAAGTGTATGGACTTTAAAAGGGGATTTTTTGTTTTGAATGTGGTTTATTTGGTGACTTAGTCACTTGAAAATGGTTAAGTGTTGAAACTTTAATGGGGATTTTTTATTTTGAATGTGGTTTGGTAGGTGACTTAGTTGCTTGAAAATGGTTACGTGTAGGGACTTTAAAGGAGATTTTTTTTTATTTTGAATGTGGTTTGGTAGGTGACTTAGTTGCTTGAAAAATGGTTAAGTGTAAGAACTTTAAAGGGGATTTTTTATTTTGAATGTGGTTTGTTTGGTGACTTTGTTAATTGAAAATAGTTTAGGAACTTTAAAGGAGATTTTTTATTTTGAATATGGATTGGTAGGTGAATTAGTTGCTTGATAATGGTTAAGCACAAGGACTTTAAAGGAAATTTTTTTGTTTTGAATGTGGTTTGGTAGGTGACTTAGTTGCTTGAAAATGGTTAAGTGTAGGGAATTTAAAGAGAATTTTTTGTTTTGAATGTGGTTTGGTAGGTGAATTAGTTGCTCGATGATGGTGAAGTGTAGGGACTTTAAAGGGGATTTTTTATTTTGAATGTGGTTTGGTAGGTGACTTAGTTGCTTGAAAATGGTTTAAGTGTAGAGACTTTAAAGAGAATTTTTTTGTTTTGAATGTGGTTTGTTTGGTGATTTAGTTGCTTGAAAATGGTTGAGTGTAGGGACTTTAAAGGGATTTTTTTCGTTTTGAATGTGGTTTGGTAGGTGACTTAGTTGCTTGAAAATGGTTAAGTGTAGAAATTTTGAAGGAGACTTTTTGTTTTGAATGTGGTTTGTTTGGTGACTTAGTTACTTGAAAATGGTTAAGTGTAGGAACTTTAAAGGAGATTTTTTTATTTTGAATGTAGTTTGGTAGGTGACTTAGTTTCTTGATAATGGTTAAGTGTAGGGACTTTAAAGGGGAATGTCACGACCCGAACTGAGGCCCTTGCCGTGACGAGTAATCCGAATCATAAAGGCCCGGATGCTCTTCTCTATCTAGTAATCATGCACAACATTCATAAAATATAATAGAAGATGCGGAATTGTAAATCATTACGGAAACATAGTCATACTCTAAATTTAATTTAACAATAAAGGAAGAAATCCAATAATATCTAAACAACATCTGAACCAGTCTGCGAAATCTCTAAGACATGCTATAATGACAACTTTCTGAATCTGGGACAAGGCCTGCAGTAGACCCAAAATAAAATAAATGACAAGTCTGAAATAACCAGGCATTCTGGAATAAAGAAGGCCCACCACTGCACAACCTCTTCTCTCTGAAATCTCTATTGCTTAGCTGGACCTCTAGATTGAGCCTCAGATCCTGGAAGGTAGAGGATCAATACAATTGTACTGGTAAACAGAGCAAATCCAAAATAATGATTTTTATTCAACATATATAAGAGAAATTTAAAAATAGTTCATAAATAAGTCATATGGTAAGAATCACATGGACATATTTAAAAGACTCTATAAAATCATCTGAACTCTGTGACACTCTTTGTTTTACTTCTGCGCTAGGTGGTATACTCTACAATTCTGTAATTCCACGGGCTATATGGAATCTACCCTTAACTCGGCATCCAAGCCCCCAACCCAAGTTTGTTGCAAGGGTTGGAGTCTCTGAATCTCTGCTACGCCACAGGACCATCGCCAACGTACAATAATAACATACCCGTATCGACAAAACACGGTTTTAAGCAATGAGTCGATTGACTCGTGCCTTCTTCAGGTAATCGCCTAGCCCTCTTTAAGCCCATTTTTAACTCTTTAAAACATGTAATCTCTAAAATCAAACTCTGAAAACTCTAGTCCTGTTATGACATACATTTATATGGTATCGTCATACCATTGACTTAGAAGTCACATTCTCTGAGCCTTTTATAGCAAATTATTATCTCTGTTCTCAAAAATATGGAATTCGGGACCACCATATCAACAATTATTTTCAAAGAACTCATTCTTTAAACTCATGTAAACACATGCAAGAAAACTCTTGTTTTCAATATTTCAAATACACAAGGTGGTCATGTCAAAGATATCAATCACATGTAATTCTTTCTCTTTAACACAAGACCAAAATCATATCAAGAATCTCCTTCTCATTATTATCAAAATCATGTCAAATACTTTAATATTGAAAAGATCACTTTCAAACCATTAAACATGCATTTCAAATCATTCTCAATAAGTTCATAAACTCAAATTCATCAAAGAGAGGGATTTCAATAATAATGCTCTCAATCAAATCTTCAATATCATACATATACATATAGGTGTAAATCAATTTAAGGTGGAAAGTCCTAAAGGCCAACACAATAATATTGTCAAAACATCTATAATGCGAAATTTAAAGCATAAGTTCCAAAACCCCTTTAAAATTCATGCTTGATAAACTTTAAATCATGTTTTAGTGTGTTTACAAGCCCATGTAGTTTTAGGATAAACCCCACATACCTTAAATTATTAATTTTGACGAATGTTCTTGATGCAGTTGGTTTGGAGATTTCGATTGTTGAATCAATTTCAAAAATCAACAGTGAAATCTTAAGTTATAAGTAATTTTGGGTTGAAACCCTAATGAGTGTTCTTGGTGAATTTTGAGAAAAATATCAATAATGTGGTTTTTGGGAGAATAATCCCGTGTTTAAGATGAATAAGGGGCTGGAAATACCCAAAATATCCTTAATGATTTAGAGAAGAAACTGAAAAATGGCCTAGGACGATAGGCAAGGCTCCGCCTTGCCTGGACCACCGGGATAAGCAAGGTGCCACCTTTCCTATCGTGTCGACCTTCCCAGGTAAGGCTACAGTAAGGGCGCTATGGGTTAATTATCCTGGCTCTCTATTTTGGGGCACCAAACGTGCCCTTACGCTCGTCTAAAAATTCCGAAACTCTCCCGAGACATACTTTTGACTTTCCCTATTGCATATCAACAAAAATATCAAGAAACAGAGGTCGGGAAGGTCAAAAATAAAATCCTCAAAGATTGAAACCTCAAAATGAGACTAAGTCCCTTTCTACACTTAGAAAAATTTCAAGATTTCGACTCTATTGCATGCTACTAGGAAATAACACATGGAGGACTTTTGTTGGGTGTTACATTGTCCCCCTAGGGATCATTCGTCTCCGAATGATGATGCTGAACACAGACAAGCATGATTTCAAGTATACTAAGGGCATGGAAAGAATAAATCAAAGATTGAACCTTCCGTCTTATCATTCCCCGGATAAAAAAGGTTTGGGTATCTTGCAAACATATCACTTCTGACTCCCATGTATCTTCCTCCTCTTTCTGATTTCTCCACAACACCTTGACCGCAACTATTTCCTTACTCCTTAACTTTCGAACTTGGCGATCTAAGATTGCAATAGGCTCTTCTTCATATGATAAAGAGTCTATCACTTTGATCTCCTCTACATGCAACACTAGGGAATAGTCTCTAATGAACTTTTTCAATATAGACACATGAAATACAGGATTGACGGAACCCAGATTTGCAGGCAACTCTAACTCACACACGACTTCACCTATTCTTCTCACAATCTGGTATGTCCCTATATAGCGAGGACTCAACTTTCCTTTCTTCCCAAAATGCACGACTCCCTTCATAGGGGAGACTTTGAGAAATACCCAATCACCAACCTCAAATTTTATCTCCCTTCTTCTAATATCAGCATAGAATTTTTGTCGACTCTAGGCTGTTTTAAGTTGTTCTCTGATTTTTACCTTCTCCATCGCCCGATGAACAAGATCAGGCCCAAACAACTACATTTCACCAACTTTATACCACCCTATTGACAACCTATAACTTCTCCCATACAATGCCTCAAAAGGAACCATATTAATACTGGCATGGTAGCTATTATTATATGCAAACTCTATCAATGGAAAGTGATCTACCCAACCACCTTTGAAGTCAATTACACAATCCCTCAACATATACTCAAGGGCCTGAATAGTACATTCGGGTTGCACATCGGTCTGAGGGTGGAAAACAATACTTAGGTTCACTTAGGTACCTAAACCTCTCTGAAAAGATCTCCAAAACTGTGAAGAGAATTGCATACCTCGATCAGATATGATAGATACAGGTGCCCCATGCAACCAAACTATCTCCTTAATGTATAGCTTGGCATAATCGTCTCCTGAATTATTAGTCCTAACAGAAAGAAAGTGAGATGACTTGGTCAGCCAGTCAACAGTCACCTAGATAGAATCATACTGGTTTTGGGACTTCAAAAGTCCCGTAATGAAATTCATATTGATTATGAGTATCCTTCTTAGATATCTTCCATCCTTGGAATCTAAGAGTCGCACCCCTAGATTTATAAGTCGGTGAATATCCTTCACTATATCTCTCTTCCCTTCCTCAACATAAGAAAGACTGCTTATAGATAACCTGTTGAGGGCATCATCTACCATATTCGCCTTGCCCGGATGATAGTGCAGGCTCATGTCATAATTTTTAACAGTTCCATCCAACGCCTTTGATTGAGGTTTAATTCTTTCTGTGAGAAAACATACTGTAAAATGTTGTGGTTAGTGAAAATATCAACATGTGCCCCATAAAGATAGTGTCGCCATATCCTAAGTGCAAATACTACAGCTGCTAACTCCAAGTCATGGGTAGGGTAATTGCACTCATGCATTTTCAACTACCTAGATGCATAAGACACCACCTTACCATACTACATAAATACACACCCAAGTCCCACACGGGACACATCACAGTACATGACAAAACCTTCTGTACCTTCCAGAAGAGTCAACACAGGAGCAGTTGTCAACTTATCTTTTAATTTCTCAAAACTATTCACATATGAGTCAGACTACACAAACTTTACCTTTTTCTATGTCAACTTAGTAAGTGGAGTAGCTATAGATGAAAACTCTCTACAAATCTTCTGTAATACCCCGCCAAACCCAATATGCTTCGAATGTCGGTTGGAGTCATGGGTCTAGGCCATTTTCTTACTTTCTCAACCTTTTGGGGATCAACTTTAGTTCCCTCACTAGACATGATGTGTCCCAAGAAAGCAATAGCATTTATCCAGAATTCATACTTTGAAAACTTTGCATACAACTTATGATATTTGAGGGTCTGAAGGATAATTCAAAGGTGATTGGAATGGTCCTCCGTACTCTTAGAATAGATCAAGATATGATCAATGAAAACTATGACAAACAGATCTAAAAACTGATGGAAATTCATTAGATCCATGAAAGCTGCAGGGGCGTTAGTCAACCCGAAAGGCATGACTAAAAATTTATAGTGATCATATTGAGTTTGGAAAGCCATTTTGGGAATATCTGACTCTCTAACCTTCAACTGATGATATCCCGAATGAAGTTCTATCTTTAAAAAACATCTAGCACCCTGAAGCTGATAAAAAAGAACATCAATTCTAGGAAGGGGATATTTGTTTTTGACAGTGACCTTATTCAGCTAACGATAATCTATACACATACGGAGGGAACCATCTTTCTTACGCATGAATATCATAGGTACATCCCAAGGAGAAACACTAGGATGAATAAGGCCTTTGTCAAGAAAGTCTCTTGGCTGATCTTTTAGCTCTTTCAGTTCTGCAGGAGCCATTCTATATGGTGGAATAGAAATAGGATGGGTGTCCAACAATAAATCAATACCAAACTCTATCTCCCTATTAGGTGGCACTACTGGGAGATCTTTGAGAAAGACTTCTGGAAATTTTTTTACACAGGGACTGACTGAAGAAAAAGACTCTCAATATTAGAATCTTTTACTCAGATTAGATAATACAGAAAACCTCTAGAAATAAGCTTACAGGCTTTGAGGTAAGATATAAAGTTCCCTCTAGGTGCTAAAGAATGTCCCTCCCACTCTATTACTGGTTCATTCAGAAAAGAAAAAGTGACTCTTCAGGTTTTACAATCTAATATGGTATAGCATGAATGGAGCCAATCCATCCCTAAAATAACATCAAAATCAACCATCTTAAGCTCTATGAGGCTTGCTACAGTATCTTGACTATAAATAAACACAACACAATTTTTATACACCCTCCTAGCCACAACAGAATCTTCCACCGGAGTGGAAACAAAGAAAGGTTCTGCAATTACATCGGGCTCAAACCCAAAACCAGCATCCACATAAAGAGTCTCATAAGACAAGGTATACCCGGGATCAAGTAGCACATATACATCACGAGAGAAAATTTATAATGTACCCGCGACCATATCTAGTGAGGCTTCTGCCTCCTGGCGGTTCTACAAAGCACATAACCAATTGCAATTGCTCCCAATAGATGGAGTAGTGCCATTCTGAGGTGGCGGTGGTATGGAAGAATTTTCCTGTGACTTAGCTCCCCCAATATTACCTCTTGCTATTGGGTATTCCTGCTGGATATGGCCTGGTTGGTCACATAAATAACATACCATGGGACTAAACCGATATTTTCCTGGACTATTTCTCCCACATCTTCCATAGCATGGGTATGATCGAGGAGTCCGAGCCATATTTCTCTGAGACTGCATACCCTGTACTCTCGGTCCATGACTAGACTGGAAATTTTGGGATCGCTGATCAGCTGGAGGTCTGGGAATTGGAGCACTGGCTGTGGACTGAGCATTACCCTAATTCTTATTCTTTTGCCACCTATTCCCCTAAGTACTATTGTGTTGCTGACTTTAACTTTGGTTTGCTTGCTTGGACCTCTTGGCTTGGCTATCCTTTTCCCTTGTCTCAGCTATCTTTTTCTTCTGATCCTCTACTTTTTGTATATAGACTGGCAGTATGTAGAAGTCCGTGTCTTTGTTCAGTATTGCCCCCTTGCATTCTAGCACCAAGTCATCAGAAAGAACGAAAGTAAATTTTCTCATTTGGGCTCTCATATTGCCAGCCAACTCTGAAGCATAACGGGCTAGTTGGTTGAACCTCAGAGTGTATTCCTTGACACTCATTTTTTATTGTTTTAGATTTATAAACTCTTCAACTCTAGAGGAAATAATCGATCTAGGAAGGCTTCCACGAACTTGCCCCATACTGTGGGCTCAGCATTCTCACTCTTCGAAGCTTTCCACTCGCTAAGCCGTTGATTCACAACTTCTTTAAGCTGATAAGCTGCTAATTCCTCCCCTTCCAAGTCATCTACATGTATCACCTTGAAAATCTTATCCATTTCATCCATAAACTCCTGTGGATCCTCCTCTACCTTGGTGCCAGTAAACTTGGGCAGATTCATCTTCATAAATTAACCCATCCGTGTAGCCTCAGATATAAGGGATGCATACCCAACATCCTTCGACTACTGAGTCTGTGTGGCCACCAACTGCGCAGGTATATGAATTGACTGCCTAAATTCTGCATTTGATACCTTCCCCTCGTGAGGTTGGGAACGGTTAGTCCCTGATCGAGGAGCTCTAGGTGTCCTGGGTGGGATGGTTTGAGTAGGTGAAATACTCTAAGTTTCTTAACTAATTTTGTCCCAAGAATGTCAAGTATTAGCTTCTAAATTGAATGATCTTTATTGCATGAGGAATTTTTAAGATTTTTACTTTTTTTCATGTGGAAAATTCAATAGGATTTCTGTCAATATAAGATTCACTTAAATCCGATAACCGGGTAAGAAGTTATGACTATTTCAAGTTTCCATCATAAAACAACGCCATATTAGTCAGTGGAACGCTGCGCCACAAGAGAAAATAGCATTTGTCAAATTCCAGTAGGGGTCCACGATAGTGGCACTTCGCGCCAAACTTCCAGGTCACAAATGAAGTGGCAACACGATGGCTCCACATCGTGCCATCCTCCAATTTCCCAGTTGTCAATTTCAAGTGAAACGGCATGATAGCACCAGGGGTTAAGTTTGGAAAATTTTCACAAATTTAAAATACGCATCCAAGGATTAAAAATGTCAATTTCCCACCCTTACTTAAACCCAATAACACGTGATTCAGCCATTTTTCACCCAAAATATAGTATTTTTCTCAAGTTTCTCTCAAGAACAAGCTAGGGTTTTCAATTAAGGATTCAAATTCAATACTCAAATTCAAGAGTCTCTTCGTCAATCTTTGTTAAATCAAGAACTAAGGTTTGCATAGTATTGATTTATGGATCTCTTTCATCCATAAAGCTCAAGAACCCTGTTTCAAATTATAAATCATGATATTTATGTTGTGGGTTGGTTGTAACCATGTTTATCTTGTTATATGATACCCAAAGTGGAATATTTATGTGTTTGTCAATAAACTACATTAGTAAGTGAGTGAAATCCATAAATTGAGTTATTTATAATGTGTCAATTTGATGATTATGCCTATGCCCTAAGGGTGCATGCAAGGTGTTTGATAAAATGCCTAGGAGAATAGAAATTATGCACCATAGCTAAATTGTGATCCAAAATGACTTCCATGTTATTCTTATGTATTGAAATTTGTTTGTTGGATTGCTCATGAGTTAGCCTTATGAAATTATGCTATGTATAAATGTTATCTTCTTCACATACCAAGCTATGATAATCAAATGCCCCTAAAATATTTCCAATTATTATATTATGGATTGTTGATGTTGGTCATGTATTTAAGAATGTCGTGCCTTATTAGTTTCCCTCTATCAAGTCCTGGGGGTACTTGTATTCGACAAGTTAGCTGAATGCCTAGAGCCAGTGTCATGTTTTTACGACATCCTTAGTCAAGCCATGGTCCATAAAACTCAGTCAGTCATGTGACTCAGGAAAGCTTGGTAATTTAGTAATCTTAATAGTATTTCGTCAATCAACAGAACTCAGTTAATTCAGTCCAGTTCAGTCCAGTAATCCATGTTCAGTGTCTATTCAGATAGGAGTAGTAATTGTCACCGAGTGAACCAAAGGATGGGAACTTACATGCTATATGAGGGCGTGATTCTTAGAAGCAAATCCTTGCATTCCAGAACTACATAACCAACGTAGGTTGAGACATCATAGCCTGTTATATGAGGGTAGATAAGGTGTCTTAACCTGTTATATGAGGGTTCCCACCGTTCTTACTAGATTTACCTATTATATGAGGGTTACTCACAGATTGTGCTTACCAGTGGCACGGTATTGACACCCTTTCAATTAGAGTTACAGATTTGACCCCAACTCAGCCATAGTGGCATATTAGGGGAATGCCAGTTAGATAACTACTTCCCATAGTTTCAATTACAGAATCAGGACTTTCAGATACAGTCATTCAGTCTCAGTAATAGAACTAAGACAGTTTTACAGAATTTAGGATTGTTTAATATAGTCAAGTTAGAATAATATGAGAATCATCTAGTTCCATCAAAACCTAGACTATCAGATATAGTCGCTCAGTATTAGTTATTTTAGTTATACAGTTATCAGTAACTCATGTTATCAATACTCAGGCTCAGTAATCATGTTGTCACAAACTCAGTTATAGTTCTTGTGTATTTATGCATGTATTCTCACGTTCATGTTATTCAGTCAGTTAGTATAGATCATGCATGTAAACCCTTTCCATTCAGCCTACTTCACATGCATACCAGTACATTTAAAGTACTGACGTATTTGAACTATGATGTTTTATACCATAGGTTAAGAAGCATGAGCTACAGAGCATCAGTAGCATTTCAGTCTTAGCAGTCAGAGTTAGCAGTGAGTCCTCATTCTTTAAGGACATGATCATTAATTTATTATCTCATTAATTAATTTATCAGTTGGAGTTAGTTGGGGACATATCCCATCAACTCCTTATTCAGATAGTCATATTCTAGAGGCTTTTCAGACTATAGTATGTTTAGATAGCTTTGTTTTGGGTATTTGTACCCCATCCCAGATGTTATGTTCTATGGTGATTTATCAATTTGGAACTTTATGGCCTTTCAGCTCATGTTTTAGTATTTATATAGTATGTTATGCAGTGTACAAGTACAGATATCAGTCATGGGTTAGCTTATGGTCCTTCGGGGTTATGAGCACCATGTAGCATTCTGGGTACCAAATTTAGGGTGTTACAAGCTTGGTATCAGAGCCTAAGGTTCAATAGAGTCCTAGGAAGTCTAAAAGCCGTATCTAGTAGAGTCTTATACATGGGTGTGTTTCACGCCACATTTATGTGCAAGAGGCTATAAGATGTTTTAGGAATAGTTACCTTCTTTGAGTATTTATGTCATGTCAGTGAGTATAATCTCAAGTTAATCCCTCAATCTAATATGTTTCTCCATTTCTTCTACAGAATATGCCTCCTAAAAGAAAAATAGGAATCAATCAACCCCTCAACCCGAAGAACCTTTGGGAAAATATGTTTCTCATACAGAGTTTAGAGCTGTATTCACTACTTTTGCTTAGTCAGTTGCTGCTCAGAATGAATGACTATCTGTCATTCCAGCCAACCCATTGGCCAATTCAGTTGCAGCTAGGATTTGGGACTTTACCCGAATAAATTCTCTATCCTTTCTTGCATCTAAGTCAGATGAGAATCCTCCGAAATTCATCGATCAGGTTCAGAAGGTTACTGACATTATGGGGGTGTCAGCTGTTGAGAGTGCTGAGCTTGCTACATATCAGTTATAGGATGTTGCTCACACTTGGTACAAACAGTGAAACTCAGAAAGGTTAGTTGTTGCAGGTCCTATTGAGTGGGAAGAGTTTGTCACTGCATTCTTAGATAGATTCTTTCCCCAAGAGCTGAGAGAGGCTAAGGTGTTAGAAGTTATCAACCTGAGGTAGGGAAACATAATGGTGAAAGAGTATTCTCTTAAGTTTACTCAATTATCCAGATATGCCCCTCATGTGGTTGCAGACAGTAGGGCCAAGATGAGTAAGTTTGTCTCTGGGTTAAATGAAAGTATGGTCAATGAGTGTAGGTCTGCGATATTGAATAATGACATGACTTTAGCTAGACTCATGACTCATGCTCAGCAGATAGAGGAGAAAAATATTAAGATGAGGAAGAAGTAGAATAAGAGAGCAAGGACAGGTAGTTTTAACTTTTTTTAGCCTAAATCAGAAGGAGGAAATCATTCTCAGTTTTTTCCTAAGTCATCAGTTCCAGCTCCTTCTTAAGCTAGCACTCCAACTCCTAAGTTCAGGGATGGTAATAAAAATAGAGCACCAAGCTTTAAGTCTTAGGGAGGTGTTAGCAGTGCCCGCACCTATCCTCTTTGCCAGACTTATGGCAAGCACCATAAAGGTATTTGCAGAGCTGGAAGTAGTATTTGTTTCAGATGTAGCAAACCAGGCGACAAAGTTAGAGATTGTCCTCATTCAGGTCCTTAAGTTCAGCAGAACTGTTCCCCAGCTCAGTTTGGTCACCTAAATCAGCAAGGTGCCACTTCTAGTGCTACTAGTGGGCAATACCCAAATCAAATTTATGCTCTCCAGCCCCAGCGAGATCAAAAAAATTCTCCTTATTTAGTTACTGGTACGTTACAGATCTTTCATGTGCGTGTTTACGCTTTGCTAGATCCAGGAGATTCTTTGTCTTTTGTTACTTTCTAATATCAGGCAATTTCAGAACCAGTCCTGAAATTCTAGCAAAGCCCTTTTCAATTTCTACCCCAGTGGGTAAAACCATCATAGCCCAATGGGTATACAGGAACTACCCAATTATGATATTTCAGAAAGTCACTTCAGCAGACTTAGTTGAATTAGAAATAACTGATTTTATATTATTCTCGGCATGGATTGTCTTTATTCCTGCTATGCCACAGTCGACTGCAGAAATAGAATAGTTCGGTTTTAGTTTTTGAATAAACCCATCCTAGAGTGGAAGGGTAGTACTTTAGCTTTTAGAGGTCAACTTGTTTCCTACCTTCGGGCTAGGAAAATGATATCTAAAGGATGTGTCTATCATCTTGTTTGAGTTAAGGACACTAGTTCCAAAACTCCCAGTGTTAAATCAGTTTCAGTAGTAAATGAATATTCAAATGTATTTCCCGAAGGTCTTCCAGGAATTCCTCCCAAAAGGGAAATAGACTTTGACATTGATCTTCTTCCAGATACTTAGCCTATATCTATTCTACCATACAGAATGCCACCTGCAGAACTCAAAGAACTGAAAGAGCAGCTGAAGGATCTCTTAGATAAGGGATTCATCTGACCCAGTGTGTCCCCATGGGGTGCATTGATTTTATTTGTGTGAAAGAAAGATGGTTCTCTCAGGATGTGCATAGATTACCGTCAACTCAATAAAGTCACGATAAAAAACAAGTATGCTCTCTTCAGAATTGATGACTTTTTTTACCAACTTTAGGGTACCATCTATTTCTCTAGGATAGATCTCAGATCAGGCTACCATCAGCTCAGAGTCAGAGAATGTGACATTCTAAAGACAGTCTTTCATTCTCGGTATGGTCACTTTGAGTTTCTGGTCATGTCCTTTGGTCTTACCAATGCCCCAGCAGCTTGTATGGACTTGATGAACCGTGTGTTCAAGCAGTACTTAGACATGTTCATTATAGTCTTTATCAATGACATCCTTGTCTATTCCCACAGTGAGCGTGATCATGCAGACCATCTCAAAATTGTACTTCAGACTCACAAAAATCATCAGTTGTTCTCTAAATTCAGTAAGTACGAATTTTCTCTAAGGTTAGTAGCATTCCTTGGCCATATCATTTTCGGTGATTGCATTAGAGTAAATCCTCAAAAGACTGAAGCAGTAAGAAACTGGCCTAGACATATCTCTTCACAGATGTCAGAAGTTTCTTGGGTTTGGATAGCTATTACAGATGGTTTATTGAGTTATTTTCTTCTATTGCATCACCTATGTCCAGATTGACTTAGAAAAAAGTCAAGTTTTAGTTGTCAAATCCTTACAAGAAGAGTTTTCAGGAGTTGAAGACTCAACTCACCTCAACTCCAGTCTTGGCCCTTCCAAATGGTCCAGATGGGTTCGTAGTGTATTGTGATACATCCAGAGTAGGTTTGGGTTGTGTCCTTATGCAGCATGGTAAGGTCATAGCCTATGAATCTAGACAGCTTAAACCCTATGAGAAGAATTATCCTACTCATGATTTTGAGTTAACAGCTGTAGTATTTGCCTTAAAGATTTGGAGACACTGTTTATACGGTGTTCATGTAGATGTATTCACAGATCATAAGACTCTCCAGTATGTCTTTTCTAATAAATATCTCAATCTTTGCTAGAGAAGGTGGTTAGATCTCTTGAAAGATTATGACATGAGTATCCTTTATCATCCGGGCAAGGCCAATGTAGTGGCCGACGCTGTAGTGGCCGACGCTCTTAGTAGACTATCTATGGCAATATTGCAAACATAGAGAATTACACTTACAGGAGGGGCCCAATGGCAATGTTCTTAAGCCCAAGGCTAGTTTTACATCAAGTTGGACCAAAAGCATCAAATATGTAAGTGGGTCCAAAGTCTGAAGATGCCTGATGGATATGCCTCAAATTTGGAAAAGAGGGTTGATAATACACAAGGAATATTGCATGGAATGAAAAGCCGTGATTGTCATATTTTCATGGAATAATTACTTCCAATTGCTATTATTGGTTTACCTGAAAACATATGAAAACTAATAGTAGAAATTAGTTTGTTCTTTAAAGACTTATATGCCACCACATTAAAAGAAGAAAATCTGGCGCGAATGGAAAGTAATATTGCTGTTATCACCAACAAGCTAGAGAAGATTTTTTCACTAGTGTTCTTCGATGTGATGGAACATATTTCTATTCAACATGTGCACGAAGCTCGGCTAGGCATCCAATTCAAACTAGGTGGATGTATCCATTCGAATGGTAAGCAATTGCAATATATTTAAATTCATACATATCTTTTTAAATATAGTAAACATCTATTCTTAAGATTGTGCAGGGCAATTGGAAAATTGAAAAAGGGTCCCAAAAATAAACATAAGGTGGAAGGCTTTATAGTTGAGGCATATCTTGCAAGAGAAACGTCTCAATTTTGTACATACTACTTTTGTGATAAAGTTACTTGTTCAAGAAATCAACTGAATCGTCATCAGGATGATGTGAATGAGCCTCATTTGCAACCGATATAAATTTTTAATCAATCTGAATGTAAGGCTAAAAACACCATACGTCGTTGGCTCACTCCCACAGAGCGCAAAGCAGGAACTTTGTATGTCTTGCTGAATTTCCTGGAAGTTGAGCCCTTAATGAAGTAAGGAGATTAAAATTTTAGCATATCTTATTTGTTTAATTATTCCCTTAAAGAAACTAACTGTGTTTTGTATGTTGGATATTCAGTTCATTTAAGATTCAATTCCATGAAAATCAAGTGTATGCATCCTTTGCAACATGGTTTACATATGAGGTTCGTAAGTGTATTAATATTTCTACAAATTTTAAATATTTACACATTCCTCAACTAACATATATATACATATATATAATATTTTAAAGTACACTAGTCACCAAATACAGGGACATACAATCAACTCTTGAGAGATATTTCTTTGGGTCTAGTTGAAGCTCATCCAATGTCCCATTATACCGTAAATGGGTTCAAATTGTTCATCGAACAACACTCTAGAACAAGGAAAACAAACAATAGTGGTATTTGGGTTAAGGGTGATGATGATGTTGATTACTTTGTGTCATACACGAGATCTTAGAATTGGAGTATGCTGGTTTCCCAATAAAAAAGATTGTCCTCTTTCGATGTAACTAGTTTGATCCAAGCACAAGAGGCACAAGAATAAATAAGGAGCATAACATCATTGAAGTGAACAACAATAGGTTGTATCCTGTTTGCAATCCATTTGTTCTAGTGCAAATTGCTAAAGAAGTATATTATGATCATTATGCATTATACAGTGACAAGTCTGATTGGTGGGCTATAATCAAAACAAAGCCTATAGGATGGGTGGAAGTTGAGAATGTGCTAGAGACTGCATATAAAAATGAAATGCAGATTGATCAATAGCTAGTGGACGTTGACTTAGTGGATAATTTAAATTACCCAAAAAATATATTTTAGGAAGTTAATATTGTGGAAGAAGATGCTGAATGGGTAGGAAATAAGGAAACTTCCGAAGAGGGATAATGGTTTAGTGGAGAGTCTTCAGAAGAGAAGGATTAGTTGTTTAGGTTGTATTTATTATGTATCGATGTTTGTATGCTTTGTACTATAAATTTACCTTTATGTGTCTTGTTTAAGATTGATATGTAATATACTGTTTAAGATTGTTGTTTTTGCTGTTCCATAATTTATATAGTAATAAAAATATTATTGTCTATCTCGTGTTGTTGGAGCAATTTGAAATGTGAATTAGTAACTTAAAATTAGTTACTAGGAATGTTTTCTTATATATTCATTTTGTAGGAACTAACTACTTGTTAACTTTTTATATTTTAGATGTCACGTAGAGGTGACAAAGGTAAGGGAAAAGTTGATCTTACAAAACCAAAAAAGAAATGACAACTTCTGCCTTATAGACGACCGGCAGGTATTCATATATCTAGGATCAGTTTGCTGATGCGATAATATGACCCTCCTATTCTGGGTCATCCTAGCATTCGGTTCCCACTCCTACGTATGTCGGGCCACTTCATGAGTCCAAACTAACCCAATTTGCTCCTATCACCATTCCACTGCCATTATAGTACTATTAGACGACCATTGGCACATCCGGACATATGCTATAATCAATACCCTCCTGTAACAGTCACGCAGCTTCGCACAGTGATTCTGCTAGATCTATTGGGTTGTCAGATCTTTAGATTGGAGGCACTCCATCTGGTGCTTCAGATATGCCCAAGCCAGTGCATCCACCATCACTTTATCCGCAGCTAGGAGACAAAGATGATTATGGGAGGTGTTATCTCATTCCATTTGCGATAGGGTAAGATTTCTAAATACAATAACATTATTTATTTTTTCATTACTATATTATTATGCTCTATGAAATTACTGTTTGACCTTGTGTTGTAGGTTTAGGCCAGATGCTAAATTTAGACAAGCTGTGAGAAAATGTATTTGTCGAAACTTCAATGGGTACTGGACCAGTTGGCAGAAGATTTCAAAACTTAACATGGAGAGAATGTTTAAAGAATTTAATGTAAGAATTTAACTTATCGACTACTTAACACTTTGTTAGAACAAAATATTGAATATTATATTTTTGTTTTTGTTGTAGAAATTTTACTAGTAGGATGATGTGGATACATTTCTTATAAAGAGGAACTTTTTCAGAAGATGTAGATTCAGGTTTAACGGTTTGTTGTATAATGCTCGAACCAAGTTGGTAAAGCCTGATTGGATTAGTGAACCCTTATGGAAATAGTATATTCGCACTTATAATAACAAAGAATACCAATTGCTGAGGAAAAAATGAAAGAAAGCCCAGGCATCATTCAAGAGTGGTGTAATACCCCGTACTTCTACCTAGCTTAAAATCATCCCAGAAATATTAAAGACTTTCTTTAAATATGAATCCACTTTTATACATGTGGTATTTTTAATATTTTCACTTTTTGTTATGTGAGATATTGAATAAGCTTTCCATTGATACCAAATTTACCCAAATCCGACACCCGGGTGAAGAGTTAGAGCCTTTTTAGTGAGACAGTGTATCACCTGTGCCATCAGCGCGTCACGGAGCCAGCTTAAATGGCAATTTTCAATTTCCAGTGTTGCTCCGTGATAGTGGAGCATTGCACCAAACTTTCAGGTCAAAAATAAAGTGGCAACGCGATAGCTCTCCGTCGCGTCACCGTGCAATTTCCCATTTGTTACATTCCAGAGACACGGCACGATAGTGCTGCATCGCGCTAGAGGTCCAGATTGGGAAAATTTTCTCAAAAATTAAAAGAAGCTTCCAGGGTTAAAAGGTCATTTTTTCACCCCTATATAAATCTAATAACATGTGATTCAGCCATATTTCATCCAAAATATATTATTTCTCTCAAGTTTCTCTCAAGAACAAGCTAGGATTTTCAATGGGGGATTCAAATTCAAGACTCAAATTAAAAAATCTCTCTGTCAACTTTCATAGAATTAAGAACTAAGGTATGCACATTGTTCATTCATGGATTTCTTTCATCCATGAAGCCCAAGAATCAAGTTTTAAATCTTATATTGTGAATATTTTGTTGTGGGTAGTTTGGAATCTTTGTGTTTTTCATGAAACTACGTTAGCAAGTGAGTGAAATCCATAGTTGTGTTATTTATAATGTGTGAATTTGATGATTATACCTATGAACTAAGTGGTGCATGCAACGTGTTTGATAAAATGCCTAGGAGGATAGAAATTATGCATTATAGCTTAATTGTGACCCAAGTGATAAATACATGCTTAACCTTATGACCAAGAATGACTTCCATGATATTGTATGCATTATGAATGGTTGAGAGAATGTCCATGAGATTAGGTTGATGAAAGTATGACATGTTTATATGCTATTCCATTCATGTACAAGACTATGATAACCATGTGCTTCATGAAATCCCCAAGTTAATGTATTATGAATTGTTGATATTGGTTATGTGTTCAAGAAGTGTCATGTCTTATCAGTTTCATGCTATCGAGTCTTGTGGTACTTGTACCCGAAAATTTAGTTATGTGCCTAGAGCTAGTGTCATGTTTTCACGACACTCTCTGTCAAGCCATGATCCTTAGAATTCAGTTAGTTTTATGACTAAGGAAAATTCAATAAATTTAGTATCAGTCTAGTCCTACTCAATAATCTCAGAGTCCTTAGTGGTCTCAGTAACATCAGTAATCTCTGTAATCTTCATAATCTCAGTGATCCAAGTTAGTTACCGGATCTCAGTAGTATTCCACCAGTCAATAGAACTTAGTGAACTCAGATCAAATCAATTATATAATACGATCAGTGACAGTTTTGTTCAGTATAATCAGTTCAGTGTCTATTCAGTTGGGAGTAGGATTCAGCACCGAGTAAACCCAAGGCTGGGGACTCACCTGTTATTCAGTAGAGGGTGTGATCCTTAGAAGTAATTCTTGTGTTCCAGAACTACGTAGCCACCGTAGGTTGAGATGCACCCTACGCGTTTAAGTATTTATACATCTCATTTGGGCTACCTGCCAGGAGGGGTTTATAGAAGAGCTCTCTGGCAGAGAGGGTATACTCATAGCTTGTCTTTACTCGTGGCATAGTACTGACACCCTTTTAACTGGGGTTACAGGTTGGACCCCACTAGTTCAGTTTTAGGGCATATCGGTTATATGATTACCTCCCATAGTCTCTATTTCAGTATCAGTCTTAGCCTCAGTAATAAAACTCAGATAGTTCTACAGATTTGAGGACTGTCAGATATAATTACTCAGCACAGTACGAAACTCAGCTAGTTCCATTAGAACTTAGACTGTTATATGCATTCACTCAATATCAGTATACTAGTTATACAAAACTCATGTTTTCAGTATTTAGATTTAGGACTGTCAGATACAACCAATTAGATCAGTTCTTCATAATCAGAACTATCAAAAATAATTATTCAGTTATCATTATCAGTAAACTCAGTTGTTAGATTACCAATAATATATTTAATATATATTCCAGTAATAATAAACTCAGATATCAGTAAATCCATGTTATCAGTAGACTCAGTAGTCAGAACTCAGTATTCAGTCCTATAATGATGTCAGTTGCTGTAACGTATTTATACATGTATTCACACATTCATGTTAGTCAGTCAATTAGTGTTGTTCATGCATATGAACCCCTTTCATTCAGCCTACCTCTCTTACATACCAGTGCATTCAATGTACTGACGTATTTACGCTATAGGGTTTTATACCATAAGTTTAGCAGCACAAGCTCCCGAGCATCCTTTATAGATTAGACATTCAACAACCAGACTAGTAGTGAGTCCTCGCATTGGAGGATAATATGATTATTTTATTACTTTATTATTTCAGTAGTTCAGAGTTAGTTGGGGATATATCCCATTAACTCGATAGTTTTCAGACAGTTTAGAGGCTTTCAGACTACAACACATTTTAGACAATTTATTTCAGTTTTGGGTATTGTTATACCCTATTACAGACACTGCTTTATATTCAGTATTAGTTCAGTTTTGAACCTTATTGCCTTACATTTTACATTCCGCATATTTATAGTATACTATTCAGTGCTCAGTTACAGATATCAGTCATAGGTTAGTTTATAGTCCTTCGGGGTCATGAGAAATTTGTAGCATTTTGGGTACCAGATTTAGGGTGTTACAAACTTAGTATCAGAGCCTAAGGTTCAACTGTGTCCTAGAAAGTCTGAAAAGCCACATCTAGTAGAGTCTTATGCATGGGTGTATTTTGCACCATACTTACGTGGAGGAGTCTATGAGTTGTTTTAGGAACAGTTTCCGTTCTTTCATATCTCAGGTTGTGCTATAGAAAGGTTCTCTAAGAAACTTATGTAGATTCTCCTCATGCTTCACTCATGTCAACTTCACCTTACTTTCAAGGTAACAGAAATGGTAAGGCTTAAAGTCCTAGAGATAGGGCTTTCTCAGACAGTCCCTGCAGATATTTATGGGATTCCCACAGGCTGAAAAGTATCCTATTAGTTCAGTTATATTCCAAAGTTGTATAGCTCTTATTCATGATCATAAGAACTCTTATGTCATCAGATCTCTTCTCAGAATCCTATGATAGCATATGACCTAGAGTTACAAGTATAAACTCAGGAGTTTAGCAGTAGTAGAGTTGGGATAACACTATCCAGGTTGAGCAGATTTTCTATTCATGGGGATAGTTGTACCAAGGTAGACCAGTAGGCTTGAACAGTGCAAGCAAGAATTTAAGATTATTGATCTAAAAATTAAGTATGAAGGTGTGTATGTGAATTAAGAGATGCAACATTAGTAGTATATGAAGAAATAGAAGCAGATGATATGCTTAGTAAGGCAAACATGTGTCAAACAGAGTTTAAGTATATGATGATGATTGTGGTTCAATTTAGAGTTTAGTAAAGTGTTCACAGACTTATGATGATGGCTTAAAGCTAAGGTGGAGATGATAGATCAAGTAACCGAGTAGGCTCTCAGATCCTAGTAGTAGTGCCAGTACATATAGAAAAACAGTAAGGGGAAGATGATTCCCCGACTCATCCTTATCTCAGTGTAGAGTCTCGTAACCCAGTCAGCATGATTCCTACGCATGATTCACATCTGAGTTCCATGAACACAACTTATATTCATACGTTTTTCATAGAATCATGTACAATTCCAGTTCCCAGCCTAAGGAGTTTAGTTTTATTCCCTCCAGTACTGCAAATCATGTCCCACAAATACAAAAAAACTCCAAAATCAGGTCATGCATCTCATGAATCATGTACGCCTATCATGCTTTGCATTATACTCAGCTTCCATAATGCATAATACGCTTCTACAGATCAGTTAAATCCAGGATATGTCATGTATATCCTTAGTTTAGACCTTTTTGGTAAGTCCATGTTGTTGACATTCTATTCCTTAGGCCTCAGTCATGTGTCAAGTTTAGTTAGTGTCCATTCATGCTTCAGGTCCCCCTAATTTAACTCACCAGTGAGCTCTCTTTATGAAAATAGTATGGTAGAGAGTAGTTGCTTAGAAGGAAAAAAGAGGATGCTTCATGTTAAGAGAAGATTGTTGTATACTTATCTTACATGAGGATGCAGAGATAAAGATAGGCTTGAATTTCATGTTAGTGTGCAAGTAAATGGATACCAAAAGGTTGTATTTAGAAGTTGGGAAAGTACAGAGTGTGAGTGTGCATTCAGATCTTTGACTTATGTCAGACCCCGTTGTATAACTATGAAAAAAATCAGTTGCCATCTCAGTTATAGTTTCAGTATTCAGTACTCAGTGATCAGTATCCAGTCTTAGAATTTAGTACTTCAATCAGTCTAAACCACAATTATCCATGTCTATTCATCAGAACCCGACACTTAGTTACAGTATAAGTCCCAGTTACAGTCCTAGTTATAGTGTCAGCTTCAGTTAAGTAATCTGATCAGTAACTCAGGTCAATTTTAGGTTTACTCGACTATAGCGTACAGTTATCAGCTACTTAGTTTTCAGCCTTCCAGTATCTCAGTTTACAAGGCTGTTCTAGAAACATATTGTTCTCTTGGTGTTGCGTTCTCAAATAATACAATTACCCTCAGTTCATGCTCAGTATCTTATGTCACTCAGTTAGTCCTTATGTCCTATATATAATGCTCTGTAGTTGTAGTCCAGTTATTCAAGACTAAGTACAGTTCTATCTTGTAGACCTAGTATTCAGCTATAAGTCATTTAGTTAATCAGATAAATTAGTATGTTTAGGCATTCATGCTCAGTGCTCATACAAATATTTTTAGTAGTCTCAGGTGAAGAAGTACTTCAATTAAGTATAAGTTTCAGTATTATTTAAATCAATCATCCAGTAATCCAATTTAGCAATCAGGCAACAAGTTCTTATGGTGTGGTTTCCCATCTTTCCACCGAGTCCAACTATAAAAAATCTTAGGAATGTAACTGTTCCAAGATAGAAAGTCCCAGTGGTTGGGAGATTAGCTTAGTTCATATATTATGTCTTAGTTTTAGATCCCAGATATTCAGTCACGATTCAGTTCATAGGTGCCCTGTGCATCGTCCCAGTTTTCCTCCATATCTAAGTCAAGTCAGTATTCTTCTAGGGACATAATGTCATAAGGGGGAAATGCTCTATAAACCCCGAGCTATCATGCCCTAAACCCTCTAATTTCTCTTCACATAATGAATCCAGTTTAGGAGTAGAGGGTACTCATAAGTTGACCCCTAAGTTTCTATCTCATCCGTGAGCCATGTATTTAGGGGCTCAGTTTAATTCACAATATTCAGTTCATAGAATTCAGTTCATGCATCACATTCCAAGACTCAGTCCATTTCATCCGTTACAGACTCAGCTATGTTCTCATGTTCCTATTCATGCATTTTCAATAAAGGATCTTGAGTTTGAGATTAGAAACTATGTCTATCTAAAGATCTCTCCCATGAAGGGAGTGAAGAGGTTTGGAAAGAAGGGAAACTTTTGTCCCCGATATGTCGGTCCTTTTAAATTTTCAATCATTTCGGCAACGTAGCTTATGAGCTCGAGTTGCCTTCAGATCTAGCCTCAGTTCATCCAGTGTTCCATGTCTCTTTGCTCAAGAAATACATAGGTGACCCAGCAGTTATAGTCCCTATTCAGAGCATAGGTATCAGAATCGCCTCTCTTATGAAGAGATTCCAGTCGAGACCCTAGACTATCAGATTCACAGACTGAGGAACAAAGAATTTCCTTTAGTCAAAGTTCTTTAGCAGAATCAGTCCGTTGAGGAAGCTACTTGGGAAGAAGAAGTAGACATGTGTACCAAGTATCCTCACCTCTTCTCTTCAAACTTAGACTCAGCCCAAGGTAGTATCTTTCCTTAGAGCTTATTCAGTTTTATGTTCAAGTTCTAGTTATAAACCAGTTTCATGCTCAGATTCCCATTTTAAACTTGGTATCTATTTACCATTACATATTTAATCATATATTCATACATTAGATTTGTCATGCATTCATGTATTAGCTCATTCAAGTAACCATGCATCAAGTATGCATTCTCCTTATGAGAAACTCAGTTATCAAAAATTTCAGTTATGTATTCATGAGTCAGTTCTGTTATAAAATCATACATCAGATATGCATGCTCAGTATAAATCTCAGAAATGTCAGTCATGTAGTCATGTTTCAATTGTTCATGTTCAGTATGTACTTTTGCTTATCATTTCTTCCATCTCAATCAGTCTCATTCGAGGACGAATGTTCCCAAGGGGGAGATATTGTAATACCCCATACTTTTACCTAGCTTAAGATCATCCCATAAATATTAAAAACTTAATTTAAAGATGAATCCACTTTTATACATGTTGTATTTTCAAGATTTTCACTTTTTATCATGTGATAAATTGAATAAGCTTTCCATCGATACCAAATTCGCCCAAATCCGACACCTGGGCGAATAGTTAGAGCCTTTTTAGTGAGACAGTGTATCGCTTGAGCCATCAGCGCGTCGCGAAGCCAGCTTAAATGGAAATTGTCAATTTCCAGTGTTGCTCCGTGATAGTGGTGTGTCACACCAAACTTTTACTTCGCAAACAATGAAAGGTGTCGACCTTGTGCGGAATAATAATGATAATAATCATAATATCTAGACAACCCTAAAACAAAGTTTTAAATAGTTTACCCTAAATAAGGAAACAAAATCAAGGTTACATATTTTTCTCGAAATAGATGATGACTATTGGTGACGCCTTATCAGGATCCTGACAACTTATCAAGAATGTCGTTAGGTCTTCTCCAAATCTGCACTAGTCCTATCTTAGGTTGACGGAAACTTCTGACGGCTTACCAGGACTGTGATGACTTATCAGAAATGTCATCACACTTTTGCTCCAATTCTCATGTCCTGCCTAAGTCTGAAGGCATTCCTGATGACTTATCACCATTATGACGGCCTATCACAAAATGTCATCATAACTTCCACTTTAGGTCAATTCTCAGTCTACTGATGACGACTAACCTGATAGCTTATCATAGGGCTGACGACTTATCACAAATGTCGTCAGCCACACTTGTCTTCAGATTTCTTCAAATTTCAACTTCTTTTCTTTATTTCATGTTGGTTCTCTAGCATATCAGCTTAAACTACAAAATCAAGTATAAACTAATCAAAAATAACTAAAGTTGCTCAAGACGTTGCAATTATTTAGAGTTAAAAGCCTCAAATGTGTTAGCATATGCTCACGCATCAACACCCTTAACTTAAAACAATTGCTTGTCCTCAATCAAGTAAAACATAACTAAGAGAATACAAAGTACAATTAGGAAACTAACTACTCATATTAGTTCAGAATAATTTCACCATCTCCAAGGTCAGTCAATTTAAAACTCACTGTTGATGTTTTGAAGAATAACCATGCAACTCACAAGCATCAAAATACGGCAAAAATTCAGCAATAAAAATTATGCCATACCAAGATCACACTATCTGAACAAGTCAGTGACTTAGCAACACACCCAATGTTCCCTCACAACAAAGAAATCCCTTTTTCACTCATATCAGAATTCACATACATAAACATAAGGATAATCACAAGTCTCACTCTCAGAATGAAGTTCCAAACACTGTATGTCAAATTCCATAGACTTGCTCTTATAGTCAATACCCAAATCTTCAGGTAGGTCTGTTAGGATCACTTTAGGGATTTTCTTAGGCTTTTAATGTAGGCTAGGGGCTGGTAAGATATTCATGGATATTTTAGAGTGACTATGCCTCCTTGACACTACACTAAACTCTTAGGGTTTTACTTCTCAACCTTCTTTTCTTCCTCTTCTTTTATTGATCACATATTCTCAACATGGATGTGATCTTTTCAATCATCATATCATCTTTTTATCATCTTTAACACTGCTTTCTCTTTTCTTATTTCTTTTTTAGCCCACCCAACTTTTTATTCTTTTCTCTTATTCTACCTCTCTTCATTCTTATTTTGCATACGCACCCCTATGATAGCCACCCTCAACTTAGGTTGTTTTCCTAAGTCAAGGTGCACAGTGTCCAAGGAGGACTAGGGCCAAAATAGGTTCATTATGAGTAAACGGGAAGGTGAAAGGTTTAACAGAAAAAAATAGGCATATAGGCTCAAATCAGCGATCAAGGAATATTATTCACATTAGGAAGGTCATTTAGGCTGAAAGTGGGTTACAATAAAAAATGGCCTATGATCCTTTACTGTGGGTTACAATAAAAAATGGCCTATGATCCTTTCCTAACCTCTATCCCACAACCTAGGTAGAACTAACAGGGCAAGTTCTAGATTCGGTAAACGGCAGGAGCTGAGTAAGACCTCATATACGCATGGCACACAAGTACATCGCATATAACTACTTATCTGATTTATGCAATTTGTTTAGCAAAAATCATTAAGTCGCCAGACTAATGCCACAAAAAGATGCACTGCAGTCACAAATGAATACAATTCACACAATTATAAACTCAGATCAATGGAGAGGTGCTCAAAAGTCTCAAAACAAGCTAACTGCCTCAAGTACCTATATTACTCCTAATTATCTACCAAAAATTGTTACAACAACATCCTATCCTACACCCTTAACTTAAAATTGAAAATAAAACTAAACTAAGAGTTAGAGTATACCTGGAATGGATCAATCCTGGGGTTCATGTGTTGCCTCCCATGCAGCGCCTAATTTAACGTCGCAGCATGACTCAGGTATCTCGATTACTTCATACTTCATCGAGATAGATAATAGTAATACTTTTCATTAATTCTTTCGAACCAATGTAAAGCTTGACATGTTACCCATTTACCTTGAAGGTACTGCCATTATCATTTTTAAGTTCCATTACTCCAGATGAGTAGACTTGGCTAACTTTAAAAGGGCCTGACCACTTAGATTTCAGCGTACCTGGGAACAATTTAAGTCTGGAATTGAACAGAAGCACCATGTCACCCTTTTGGAAGTCTCATTTCTATATCCTCCAATTGTGGTATTTTTCATCTTTTATTTATACAGATCTGCTCGTTCATATGCCCTGAGATGGAATTCATCCACCTCATTCAGTTGCCCCAGTCTTAGCTCTACTGCCTCTTTTCAATTTAAATTCAGCCTTTTGAGTGCCCATAAGGCTTTGTGCTCTAGCTCTATTGGTTGGTGGCGATCTTTTCCATGGACCAGCTGAAATGGTGACATGCCAATGGGTGTCTTGAATGCAGTCCGATATACCCACAGGGCATCATCGAGCTTTTGAGACCAATCTTTCCAGCTAGCATTCACCGTTTTGGCTAGGATGGATTTAATCTCTTGATTTAACACCTCCACTTGCCCACTAGTTTATGGGTGGTATGGAGTATCCACTCGGTACTACTTCACCCTATATTTTTCTAAAGCTGCTCAAAACCAACACCCCTCTTCATTTATGGGCACCTCGAAGTCCACCTCGCAATCCAGAATGACAAAGTCTGCAAGGAAAATAAAGTTGGACACCTTCACCAACACGTCATACAAAATGCAACGGGTACTTTACTACTTCTCCGCCATCACGAGTTGCATGTTGATGGGTGTGGGATTTCCCAAACCCAACTTTTTATAAATAGTCAGTGGCATCAAATTAACGCTTGCTCTAAGATCATATAATGCCTTGGCAAATTCCCTAGTCCCAATTGTACAGGGAATAGTAAATACGCCTGGGTCTGGCTTCTTTTGAACTAAGGTCCTTGTAGAAATAGTGCTACAATGGTGGAGATTTTCCTCCAATTTGTAGCTCACAACTCTTTTCTTAGTCACAGGGTCCTTCATGAATTTCACGTATCCTGGCATTTGCTCAAGTGCCTCAACCAAAGGCACATTTATTGTCAATTACTTGAGCATTGCCATGAATTTGCTGTATTTTGCATCATCAGCCTTCTTTTTCAATAGTTGAGGAAAGAGAGGTGGTGTTCTTGGGATAGTTTTCAACACCACTTCCTCTTCCTTCTCTATTTCATTCTCTGAAGCAATAACAGAACTATCCAGCTTCTCAGACTCCACTGGATTGCTTTCTTCAGATTCATCAACAACTACCTCACCATTTACAGATTTGCCCATAAAAGGACCATATAATATCTTACCACTCCTAGTGGTAATCGCCATACATGAGCCATCATTCCATAGATTCTGAACCATATCGCCTGGTAACGTTCCGCTCTTTCTCAGGTTGAATGCAACGAAAAGTTGACTCATCTTCTGCTTCAACTGTTTGATGGCAGTGGAGTATGAGTGCACTAACTAACTGATAGATGTCAAATCGATCTTCATGGTGGTTACACTAGAGTTGGAGGCCTTAACTCCCTTCAATAATTTCTCCATTATGTCCTTCATGGACATCTTTCTAGAGCCAGTTGTATCAGCTTCCTGATTTCCAGGAGGAACATATAAACCACTCATATCATTATTGCTTCTCCAGTTTCCTTGCTCCCTGTCTTTGTAATCAGGTTTGTCATAAATATTTCAACCTTGATTCCTTTGGATATTACCTCAGAAACCCCCTGATTATTAACATAATTCACCTTTTCTTTAGGCTCCACATCCACTCGGTCTTGAAATATTATAGCTTTTATTTTCTCAGTCTTCCCTGACAATAAGTGCTTGGTGAGAAAGTTCATCTGGGTCTTTAGATAGGCCATGTCTTGATCCCACTGCTCATTTCTCCTGCATATTTTAATAGATATACCAACAGAAATAGTGAGGCTTGCTACCGCAGACTCCCTGGTATACCAAGCCCGACTCTATTTGGTCATTCTATTTAGCATATTTGAGGCAACTTGAAAAGAAGGATTGAAAAATGAACCACCAACAGCCTTATATACAATTGGCTTTGTTACAAAGTTGAGGGCCCTATATAAAGTCTTCATCAAGTGTAGGTCCATCATATTGTGGTTCAAACACTGTGTTAGCTTCTTCTTGAATCTCTCCCAAGTCTCATGCAAAGCTTCAGTAGGGAGTTGTCTAAAATTGTGGATTTTGTCCCTCAAATGTACCCTCCTGGAGGGTGGAAAAAAACATTCTAGGAATGCTTTTTTCAATTACCTCCAGTGGGTGATGGAATCAGGCGTAAGCTCATGCAGCCACAATGTTGCCTCCCCAGACAAAGACAACGAGAACAACCTCAACCGGATAGCGTTCTGGCCCACTACTGGGTTATCAAAATATTTGCAAATGGTGACAAAATTCACCAGATGCAGGTTCGAATCATCCCTATGAAGGCCACCAAACAGCCCCTTCAAATTTAGAAGTTGGATCATAGTACTCGCAATGTTGAACTTGGCAGTAGGTGCCAAAGGTAGAGGAATAATTTCACCCGTTGCACCTGCCCCATCTATGCCATCATCAGCATCATTCTGATCATACTAGACCGGCTAGTACTCTTATCTTCTTTGGAACAGATAGTTTTGATTAACATTATGTGGCACTTGTACAACTATCTGCTCTGCCGCCTTAGGTTACCAGGGTTTAATAGCTCCTCGTCCCCCAAATCTTCATCCTCAGGGTTTGGATGTCATGCATGTTGCCCGAGATTTTGCACATTCACCTGAGCTCTAGCTAAGGCTGCCAGTCTGTCAACCTCTTGCTGTTCTATCATTCTTCTTATTCATTGTGGTTTCGGATTTAGTGGTAATAATGTTTCTCCGAAACTTTTGGTGCTTGGCATACACTATAAAATACTGGAAATAAATAAAGACAACAAATAAACATAAATCTACGAAACTTAACTAATAGTCAATTAGCGCATACAAACTTCAGCTTACAACCGTATTCCCCAGTAACGACGCCATTTTTGATAACGCTCAAATTACACTCTTGAATGGGTGTAAGCGATCATTGTTAATATAAAACCCAACTAGGTTGGGGTCGAATCCCACAGGGAATATGGTGTGAACTCAAGTTATTTGCAATTTAATCCACTAATAGTTTAATGTTTCCTGAAATAGGGGGGTTAGGTTTAACAGGTTGTTGTTTGTCACTTTACTTTCGATGTTTGTAAATCAAGAGTTTATGAAATAACCAGAATTATGTTCACTAGGGCTTACGGTACATGAAAGATGCTAAAAGTGGTTCAAGATTCTCACGGTGGGTAGGATAACAAGCTATCTTTATCGATGTTATGCTTAAATATCTCTCGACCTACTTAAGCATTTAATTTCCTAGTCCTTCCAGACTTAGGGAATTTCTATTTACTGCCCAGATTTTACTTCAGGTTAACCAACCTTGTTACAGTGCTGATTATTAAATGAAGTATTTCCGAGTCCCTGTTGATAATTTACTTCCTACTATATTTGATTTCTTTCTCAACCAAATCAAAGCAGGTGTATCTACTATTTTGCAACCAACAGACGTTAATTAAAACTTCAGAATTATCCAGAAATCCTACCACATTTTGAATCTTGAATGCTTAGCACCTCATCAAGACCTAACCCTAGATCCTATAACTCAGGTTAATGGACTTTAGCCACTCATGATGTAATGAATGAAACACATAATTGAATTCATGATTTGAAAGATAAACTTATAGAGATGAATAATAACTAGTGAATCACAGATTAGATCACAAAGGAAAAATCTTAAAATACTGATAATAATCTCTCAAAAATAGTTGTCGTTAAAGTTAAGAAGTAAAGAGAGAAAATATCAAAATATGTTATCCCAAACACAAGGTGTCGACCTTGTGCGGAATAATAATGTCCTTGTGCGGAATAATAATGATGATAATCATAATGTCTAGACAACCCTAAAACAAAGCTTTAAATAGTTTACCCTAAATAAGGAAACAAAATCAAGGTTATAACTTTTTCTCAAAATAGACGATGACTATTCGTGACGCCTTATCAGGATCCTGATGACCTATCAAGAATGTCGTCAGGTCTTCTCCAAATCTGCACTAGTCCTGTCTTAGGTTGATGGTAACTTCTGATGGCTCATCAGGACTGTGACAACTTATCAGAAATGTCGTCACACTTTTGCTCCAATTCTCATGTCTTGCCTAAGTCTGACGGCATTCCTGACGGCTTATCACCATTATGATGGCCTATCACAAAATATCATCAGAACTTCCACTTTAGGCCAATTCTCTGTCTACTGATGACGACCAACCTAATAGCTTATCATAGGGCTGACGACTTATCACAAATGTCATCAGCCATACTTGTCTTCAGATTTCATCAAATTTTAACTTCTTTGCTTCATTTCATGTTGGTTCTCTATCATATCAACTTAAACTGCAAAATCAAACATAAACTAATAAAAAATAACTAAATTTGCTCAAGACCTTGCAATTATTGAGAGTTAAAAGCCACAAATGTGTTAGCATATGCTCACACATCAGTAATCTCTGTAATCTTCGTGATCTCACCGATCCCAGTCAGTTACCGGATCTCAGTAGTATTCTTTTAGTCAACGGAACTTAGTGAACTCAAATCAAATCAGTTATACAATATGATCAGTAATAGTTCAGTGTAGTATAATCAGTTCAGTGTCTATTCAGTTGGGAGTTGGATTCAGCACCGAGTGAACCCAAGAATGGGGACTCACCTGTTATTCAGTAAAGGGTGTGATCCTTAGAAGCAATCCTTATGTTTCAGAACTACGTAGCCAGTGTAGGTTGAGATGTACCCTATGCGTTTAAGGATTTTTACATCTCATTTGGGTTACCTACCAGGAGGGGTTGATGGAAGAGCTCCCTATCAGAGAGGGTATACTCATAGCTTGTCTTTACCCGTGGCACGGTACTGACACCCTTCCAGGGTTATAGGTTAGACCCCACCAGTTTAGTTTCGGGGCATGTCAGTTAGATGCTTACCTCCCACAGTCTTTGTTTCAATCTCAGTCTCAGTAATAGAACTCAGATAGTTCTACAGATTTTAAAACTGGCAGATACAGTCACTCAGTACAGTACGGAACTCAGCTAGTTCTATCAGAACTTAGACTGTCAGATATAGTCGCTTAGTATCAGTATACTAGTTATACGAAACTCATGCTATTAATATTCAGATTCAGGACTGTCAGATACAGTCAATTAGATTAGTTTTTCATAATTAAAACTAAAAAAAATCATTCAGTTATTATTATCAGTAAACTCAGTTGTCAGCTTACTAGTAATACAGTTAATCTGTATTCCAGTAGTAGTAAACTCAGATATCAGTAAATCCATGTTATCAGTAGACTCAGTAGTCAGAACTCAGTATTCAGTCCTATCACGATGTTAGTTGCAGTTATGTATTCATGCATGTATTCTCATGTTCATGGTAGTCAGTCAATTAGTATTGTTCATGCATATGAACCCGTTGCATTCAGCCTAGCTCACTTGCATACCAACACATTCAACGTACTGACGCATTTGTGCTATGGTGTTTTATACCATAAGTTTAGAAGCACGAGCTCCCGAGCATCCTTAGTAGATTATACATTCAGCAGCCAGACTAGCAATGATTCCTCATCATTCGAGGATAGCATGATTATTTTATTATTTTATTTTTCAGTAGTTCAAAGTTTGGTGGGGACATGTCCCATCAACTCCACAGTTTTCAGATAGTTTAGAGGCTTTTAGACTACAGCATGTTTCAGATAGTTTATTTCAGTTTTAGGTATTGTTATAACTCATTACAAACATTGTTTTATATTCAGTATTAGTTCAGTTTTGAACCTTATGGCCTTATAGCTTACATTCTACATATTTATAGTATATTATTCAGTGCTCAGTTACAGATATCAGTCATGGGTTAGCTTGTGGTCCTTCGGGGTTATGAGCATCGTGTAACATTCTGGATACTAGATTCGAGGCGTTACAAGTGGCTCCCTACATACTGTGTAGGAAAAAATGGTATGTAACTTTTACATTTTTAACTGTTTGTTTCTATTTAAACTTTTAATTATTTCAACATTGATAATTTTTTCATATGCAGGAAAAAGAAAAAGGTTGGAGCATACCACACGGTGAGCTATTCGAGGAGACTCATCTGAAAAAAAAAAACAGTTACCAACTGATGAAGATGTCTGGGTTGAACCTCGTGGAAAAGCTGCCCATATAAGAAACAAATATTGCATTTATGAATATTTTTCTCAAATTTGATAGTATTTAATTATAAATAATTTAATATTTTCTGACTTTTTATTTTAACTTTACTTTGAATTAATTTAGGACAAATATACACAGCTTGTTAGTGAGTGTCGTAGTATTCAGCCTCCTGAAAGTCAGGGTGACCCACTACCCCAACATGTAGAGGAGGATTTATGGGAAAAAGTTGTGGGTCCTGCAGTTAGAGGCCATTACTAGGGATACCACAATAATTTTTTTGGCGAGAATATTAGGTGTTCGTCCGGCCCTACATACTCTAGCTCTTCAGTTGATAAAGAAATCTTTAAAAGACTAGAAAAAATGGTTTCTAAACTCACTGAAAAGCTTGTTGAATAGAGAGAGAGGGTGCAGAAGAAGGAGGAGGAAACTTCATCACAAATTAGGATGCTACAGGAGTAGTTCAGCTCTTTCATTCAGACTGTAGGGATTATTCCTCCATTTCCTTGTGATGCAGTTCGGGCTGCAAAAGGACTAGACCCCCTGGATGATATCAGCACAGATGGGGATATGGAAGACGAGGACTAATTCGATGAAGATGACTTTTAGTTTTTGGACTTTTGTATGTGTTGTACTTTGAATTTAAACATTATGTTGTAGTTTGTACACTTTTGAAACTATTAGATGTTGTAGTGGTTAACACTTTTAAAACTATTGTTGTAGTTTTTATACTTTCACTTTTGTTGGACATTTTGTATGTGTTGTACACTTTTAAAAGTATTTACATTTGTTGATTTTAAAAAGAAAATTCTCAAAAAAATCGACCACTTGTGGTCGGTTTTCTATCAAATAAATTAATTAATAGAAAATTGGCCACTTGTGGTCGTTTTATTAATTTTTTAAAAAAATTATTTTTTCAAATTTTAACAACGTAAATAGACCACATGTAGTCGGTTTTTAAAAAGCTACCACTACTTTATCGACTACACAATTTGGCCGATTTTGTGGTCGAAAATTGGGGAAGTGGTTAGTTTTCTCCTTTTTTTAGTAGTGAAATGAAAAGGTATGTATATACCCCTAAACTTTAATAAATGGTATAGATATACCCTCCGTCAATGAAAAAGTACATATATACTCCTGAACTTTGATAAATGGTACAGATATACCATCTGTCATTCTTTAGCTACAAATATACCATTACCGTTAATGAAAAGGTACATATATACCTTTTTCACTAACGGCAGGACACATGTCACAATCTTGTTTATTTGTCCTTTTTAAATGTAATTTATCCCCATCCTACTCGAAAATAACTCTAATTTAACCCACAAATCAATCCAAATGTATGATGGAGGGTATATCTATATTATTTATCAAAGTTTAGGGGTATATTTGTACTTAAAGTATGACGAAGGGTATATCTGGATCATTTATCAAACTTTTCAGGTGTATATATGTACATTTTCATTAATGGCAAGGATATATTTATATCTAAAGTATGACGAAGGGTATATTTATACTGAAGAAGGGTATATTTATATCATTTATCAAAATTTTGGTGTACATTCGTACCTTTTTCGCTTATAATATCTAGAGTCATAAAATATATTATGTTTTGAGTCAGTTGTCTATTGGAAACAATATTTCTACTTCATTTAAAGTAGTGGTATGCTTTATACTCTTCAAATTTCACTCGATGAGGATAACTGAATATATCGTTGTTAGTGGTAAAATATGGTATGTAGACAAGTATGAAGAAAGGACAATTTTTTGTAGCCTCCATACATTTGTGGCAATCAAGCAAAGCAAGGCTGCTAAAGAAAGATGATCCTATTGAACCACTTGGCTGTTGTGGACAAGCTAAGTCCTACAAATAGGACAATGGAAGAAATGTCATGCACGGCATTGGCATAAAAGGCAAGAGTATCATGGTGTTTGGATCAGTTTTTGCACATATAATTAATTTCATGAAATACTCAACTTGTCTTATTAGTAACAGGTATCAGATAACTCTATTTTCTATGTTTAGAACAGATGGAAAAAATCACCGTGTATGATATAACTTGTCCACCAAAACTATAACAGATGAAAAAACATCACTCAATATTTTTTGGTCGCTGAGGTTCAAGAATTTTTGCGAAGCCAAAATTTTCCATAAGAATTCAAAATATAAAGAGTAAACATACAAAGAAGCAGGAAAATACAAATCTACTATCTATTACTACATAAAATTTAACCATATATGTACAATATCATTTTCCCTTACGAAAGAGGTTGGGATGAACCTCCTTGTGTCTCACTAGCTCCTCTCCTGTACAATCATGGGCGGAGCCACCTATATCAAACGATGATCAGATGTACAATTTTCGTTAGAAAATTATATTGCGTATATAAATTAAACGTTAATTATTATGAGTGTGTATTTAATTTTGCGTATTTAATTTTGCACACTTTTGACATGATCAAGAAGAAAATTTGTACTCTTTATCAACTTTTCGACTCCGTCATTATGTAGAACTATATTAGACGGAACTAAAATTTTTATTAAGAACATTCAAATATAAAGGAACATGCACACGAAGGCACCAAGGGGCTCCAAATATCCAAGGATGATGCATTTATAATGTGAGAATGACTAACACCACATGTCCAAGATTTCACGGCTCTCTTTCCAACACATTTCACCTTTACCTAAAATCCAAAATTTCATATTGACTTCCCAAAGTGCGCCATGAGTTTCCATTGAAAGCAACCAAGCAACCTTTTCAACACAAAGGGACAAGACATACAACACATTGACCAATTCATTTTTTACAAGCAAAGAGGATTAGGCAAATCAACAACATAGTCTTGAGACCTTTTACCAAGAAGTTTACTACCTGATTGAAAGTTAGACATGCTTGATATCAAGAATCTTTGCCTACACTATTCCTTACTTTACTTGAAATTTTATGTATAGATAGAAATCGAACTGTCTTATTTCGTTCTCTCTATATATATAATTAGCTGTTACTTGTTTACTAGAGCACGTTATAATTAAAGAACTAGTACAACATATCATATACTATGAGCTCTGAGAACTTTGACTTTGTTTAAGAGAAAACATAATTATGCTTTAATTTATATAAGTACTGTAATTTCATAATCGTTACTAAATGCTTTTATCTTATCCTTTCCTTCTTCAGTTGTATTTTGTTTTAATCATAAAACCGTCGTAGGATAGGAAACTATCAAGTCAACATTATCAAAGCTAGATGCAAACACGTGCCTTCCTTATCCAGCACCCGTTTAACACACACCCCTTTTGACATTTTTGATACACATTTCCATATTTGTGAGTACAAAGTTCATATATATAATTAAGCTTATTAGAAAGCATTTAGGGAAACTTCATGCCTTTGCTATAATATTAAACTATAGCGTTTGCTTCTATTTCTCTATTATAAAATTATTAGTGCATATCGTTCCAGCCATTTATATGCTTTGGGTGAAATTGTATTAGGCTTCAGTGTGTTTGTCAACTTCAATTATTTGTTTTAATGACATAGCCACCAATTATTTCAGGATATTGAAATAAATATATTTTAAATCTAGCTAGCACACGGAATAGCAAAATTCTTATCTTAGTATATATAAATAGCTACCAAATACCACAACTCATAACCACAAACAAAAAAACAAAGACGTTATTCACTCAAAAACCTCTATAGTACTACATATAATGGCTAATTTTAATATCAAGCACATTGCCATCTTCTTCATTCTCATCTCAATTTTCACTCCTCGAGTTTTATCAGTCGTAGAAGATTGTGGAGCAGAAGAAGACAACTCATGTGTCAACAAATCCAAAGCGTTGTCCTTAAAAATCATAGCCATAGTCTCCATCTTAATCACTAGCATGATCGGAGTATGTCTTCCATTATTCACACGTTCTATACCTGCCCTAAGCCCAGAAAGAAGCCTTTTCGTGATTGTCAAGGCATTTGCAGCAGGAATTATCTTAGCCACGGGCTTCATGCACGTGCTACCGGACTCTTTCGACATGTTATCATCCAGTTGCTTGAAAGAAAACCCATGGCATAAGTTCCCCTTCACTGGATTTGTGGCTATGTTGTCTGCAATAGTAACGATGGCTATTGACTCTATAGCTACTAGTTTGTACAGCAACAAGCACAAAACTGGTGTAATTCCAGAAACTGATCAAGAAATGAATGTTGTGGCTGGAACTCATGTTCATTCCCATCATCATCCTGGATCTTTTTCGACTAAAGATGGAGTTGACGGCAAAAAACTACTACGATACAGAGTAATTGCCATGGTAAGTTTTCTTCTAACTATTCTATTACTCTCTCCGTCTCATTTTATGATCTAAACACGTTCACCTTTTCTTTAGTCTATCCAGAAAAACTTAAACTTAAAATTTTGATTTTATAAAAAATGATATATAGCTACAATAAATGTTATATTATGGTATGTTTAGATGTATATCAGTATGTCTCAAAAGTTATTTGTTCTTTCTTAAATTTTGCCACTAGTCAAACGCGTAAAAGGATATGAAGGTCGAAGGGAATACTTGTGATCAATTTGCTTCTTTTTCTTTCATTTTAATTAAACATTCTAATGTTAGAAGTTCGATAAAGAGATGATTTTTGCTCAAGGATAACAAATGGTATGGCCGTTGTTTCGGTACATATGAATAAACAACTTACAGTTAATGCCTTATTCTTCTAACATTTCACGCATGTCATCATTTTTTAATGAATGGAGAATATAATTAGAAGAATTCATTTATTGAAAACTTATATCCAGTGATGCCAAATCACATTAAACTTTAAAAAAAAAAAAAAAACATTTTTGCAGGTGTTGGAGCTGGGAATCATTGTTCACTCAATAGTGATAGGGCTTTCTCTTGGAGCGTCAAGCAATACATGCACAATTAAAGGACTCGTTGCTGCACTTTGCTTTCATCAAATGTTTGAAGGAATGGGCCTTGGTGGTTGCATTCTCCAGGCATGTTTTCATTTTATGAAGAAATTTCTTTTGAAGTACTTTAATTGACAAAAATATCTACTGATCATTAGTAAATATATATATTCTTATTACATTATATCGTTAATATATACATCACTATATCATTAATTCATAGTTTACATCACTAATTCTACTTTCTTTTTATATTCAGGCTGAGTACAAGTTCTTGAAGAAGGCAATAATGGCATTTTTCTTTGCAGTAACAACCCCATTTGGTATAGCACTTGGAATAGCGCTGTCAAGCACTTACGAGGAAAATAGCCCACGGGCATTAATAACTGTTGGATTGCTCAATGCATCATCAGCTGGCCTTCTGATCTATATGGCTTTGGTTGATCTTCTTGCTGCTGATTTTATGGGTGACAAATTACAAGGCAGTGTGAAGCTACAAATCAAGTCCTACATGGCTGTTCTTCTTGGTGCTGGTGGAATGTCTGTCATGGCCATTTGGGCCTAAATTTGTTTTCATATTTTGGTTTGAGCAATAAGTGTGTGAAACACACCCTTCCCTCCCTCCCCACACATTTTTTCTTCTCTTTCTTGGGGTTTTGGGTTGTAGGTGACAAAAGAATTTTAAAATGAGGTGTAGGTGACACAAGTCTTAATTATTGAGTGGAAGCGACAATCAAAGTTTGAAAAATTTAAAAATAACCCACAAGTTTTAAAATTTACACTTTGATTCAAATGTTAGTTAATATAACAGGAGATAAAGGGAAAAAATGAGCATTTTTCTCTCTCCTCATCCGCTGTTATTTTCTCTCTTCGCGATATTTATTGTTCAGTGTTGCTGCTGCTTTATTCCTCATTTTCTGATTCATTATCATCATCTTATACTTCATTATCATCTTTATATTCTTTTGGTTGACTATTGTTGTTGTTGCTGTTGTTACCGCAACTACTGCTCTTTGACCAATTATTTCTTATGTCAAATTTTGTTTCATACATCACTTTCAACTTTGGTATTTACTTGAGAGAAGACTCTAGTAAGTCAAATTATGTTTTTTAGTTGAATTTGTCATCTAGGTAACTGCCAGTGTGCTGTTTTTTCAACAATAGCTAGCACGCGAACATCAATGCAACATAAGAGCAATCTGTTTAAACAGATCCATCATCTGTGGCATCAGATAAATGTTCTGTTGCAACAGTGAACTCATGTTGGATTCATGTTTATGGTTCTAGGTGCCCGTAATATGAATCGAATAGATAGGTAATCTATTTCAACAGATTAACAATCTGTTGCACCAGATAACTAATCTGCTTCAACAGATAAATAATCTGTTGCACCAGAATATAATAATTTGTTTCGAACAATAAAATGTAGCTCCTTTCACAAACCCAATAAATATGTCAACTCATATGTTGATCTCTTGCTATTGATACTGGAATCAAATTATTCCTTAATTGTAGATACATCATTCGTTGAGAAAAAGAAATAGACAGCATGATGAAAATTAAATAAGAATTAAAACGTCAAATGCATCAAACATAATTTTTTTACTAAACCAAAAAAAATAAATAGGTAAAAAAAAAAAGCTTAATTATTATTATCATCATTATCATTTGTATGGCCAGCCGGCCAATCTTCAACCGGCAGCAGCAACGCCCTCCTCAGCCTGCGGAACTCCCGCAGCATCCTTACCCTGACGATGGCCAACTCCCACTGTAGGTCATGAACCTCCTTCTGCAGTTTCCGCATGGCATGTCCAAAAACAGCGACATTCCACACTGGATCAGACATATCTAGAAAACGCATACGTTGACAAAACACACACGTAAAAATAAAAGTAAAGGAAAAAAAATTCAAACGTAATATAGCGTTTATTTACACAAAAATCAAGAAAAAAACTTACTAGAGACAGGAAAAAGCTATCAAGTCCTTGAAGAGAAAGTAGTTGAAGGTGTAACAAGAGCAAGGAATAAATAGAGTGTAGTAGAATGACCGATTGAGTAAGGAGAGACCTATTTATAGAGGATTGAACTTGAATGTGTTAGGCAAAGAGTCGCAACTGTTCACCTTCATTTATTAATGATATTTCTTGCTTACTGTGAAAAGTTTTGACTTAATTAAATTAAACAATATTATGATAAGTCATGACTTTTCAGCTTATTATTAATAATAACTAGTTCTTTCCAGGAACCATTTTTACACTGAGTTGCGACAACAAATTATATATCTGTTGAATAAGATAACTCATCTGTGACAACGGATATATCATCTGTTGCAACAAATAGATAGCTTGTTACATCAGATAATATATCTGTTGCAACATATAATCTATAGATGTTTTTTTAAAAAAAAAATTATCATCATGACATCCAAATTTTCTAAATTTTTAATTATATAAATTAATCAAGCAGATTTAAAGGCGCAACTGTTCACCTTCATTTATTAATGACATTCTTGATTACTGTAAAAAGTTATGACTTAATTAAATTAAGTAATATTGTGATAAGTCATGACTTTTCAGCTTTATTATTATTAATAATTAGTTCTTTCCAGGAACCGTTTTAGTTCTTTCCAGGAACCGTTTTTACACTGAGTTGAGACAACAGATTATATATCTATTGCATCAGATAACTCATCTGTGATAACAGATATATCATCCGTTTCAACAAATAGATAACCTATTCCATCGGATAACTAAGATTACATATCTGTTGTGTCAGATAACTTATCTGTGACAACAGATATATCATCCGTTGCAATAATAGATAACCTGTTGCATCAGATAATATATCTGTTGCAACATTTAATCCATATATGCTTTTTTTAAAAAAAATTATCATCATGACATTCAAATTTTCTGAATTTTTAATTATATAAATTAATAAAACAGATTTTAAAAACAAAAAATTTTTGGTGAGTTTTATACGGTTCAAATTGTGTTTATCATTTATTTCCTTATTGTTTTCTGTGAAATGAAATGACTTAATTAAATCAAGCTGGTGAGTTTTTTTTATTATTTACAAGTCATGAATTTTCAGCTTATTAAATTTGAATAACCTTTTTCTCAATTTAAAAATCAAATACATCTGGTTTTTCAATAACCATTTCTTTAATAACCATTTTTTATTGAGTTATGACAAAAGTTTGTATATCTGTTGCATCAGATAATCCATCTGTTACAACAAATATACCATCTATTGCAATAAATCAATCTCCGTTTAAGGAGCTTTTTTATTTCTTCTAACTGATTCATCAGTCGCAACAGATGAGGAATTTGATGCATCAACAGTGTTGTTTATTTCTGTTTATTAAATGTGTCCAATCGTCGACGTGTTGAGAATAGAAAATAAATAGAATGATAATTAAATATTAAATAAGAATTAAAAATTCAAAGTCGACCAAACCAAACCAAACATATACATAGATTTTTTTGAATCCATTATAGGTAGATCAAATATAAAAAAAGAAAATACATACGCTAAAAGAAAGAAAAAACATAACCTATTTATTATTACTACTACAACTACTACTATTATTATTATTATTATTATTATTACTATTATTATTGTCAACCGGATAATTTTCTTCCGGCAGCAGCAGGGCCCTCCTCAGCCTTGCTTCAAAGTCGGCCAAATCCATCTGGAGTTCATCAAACTGTCTTTGAAATTCTTGCAAGGACTCGATATAAATCTTCTTGTGTGAATCTGGATCAGAAATATTTGTATTGAAAGTATAGTAGAATGAACAAGTGAGAGGAGGCCGGAGGCACCTATTTATAAAATGATTGAATTGGAAGGGGTGACTTGACTTATTCAAACAAAAAGCTACGACTGTTCATATCTCTTAATTAAATAAAACTGGTGACTTTTCAAATATGTAAATTAAAAAATGAATCTAAATACAACATTTTATCTTTTTATTGTATTTCAGAAAGAGTTTTAAAATAAATCTAACAGATTGGTAATCTATTGCAAAATATATTCCACCTATCAGATAACTTATAACATATTGACAATCTGTTGCAACAGATGGATATATCAGTTTGCTTTTTCATCAGTTGTGGAGTCTGTTACAACTTGCTAGTCATCTGTTTATTCAATTTCATCTAGAGCATTAGATTTTTCTAAATATTTCTTGGCCAAACTCAATTTTTGGCTCTTGGATTGCTTCTCTTTTTTTATTTGCATCCTTTAAGGATTGAGTTTGGCTAAGAAAAATAGAGAAGCAATCTAAGAGCAAAAATTGAGTTTGGCCAAGAAATGTTTAGAAAAATCTAATACTCTCGATAAAATTGAATAAACAGATGATTATCAAGTTGCAATAGATACCACAGCTGATGAAAAATCAAATTGATATATCGATCTGTTGCAACAGATTATCAATATGTTGTAAGTTATCTGACAGGTCGAATATATTTTGAAACAGATTACCAATCTGTTAGATTTATTTTAAAGCTATTTTCTTTTCCTTTCGAAATATAATAAAAAGATAAAATATTCTATTTAGATCTATTTTTTTTAATTTACATATTCGAAAAGTCACCAGTTTTATTTAATTAAGGGATCTGAACAGTCGTGGCTTTTTGTTTGACTAAGACAAGTCACCCCTTCCAATTCAATCGTTTTGTCACTGTGGTCGTTGAGTTCAGTATAGATCTCTTGATCTTTTGTGAGTTTGTCAACGAGGACCACTTTATTGGAAGCTTTCTTATAATACTCCTCTTGGTCCTTCTTAGCTCTACGCAAGGTCGAGGAGAAGTATAGAAGGTTCTCTTTGAGTTTTTCCAAGGCAAGCGCTCTCTCGGTTGATAAATCTGGTGTTGCAGCATATATGGATAGTGCAGCATGCAATGCAGAATAATTTTTTGATAGAAGCAAGTCTTGAGAAGACACAATCAGTAATCTCTCGATATCAGCTTTTGTTGTGTCAAGCAGTTCTATTGATATCTTGTCCTCTACAGGAGAAGATTGATCAGCAGAAAAACCAACTGATTGAGATCATTTAATATGTTGACTAACTCAAGAAAAGACATCTTCTGGATTATCAAACTTCACAGGGCAGTCTGGTAGTTCAATAACATCAGATGTCTTGCTTCAATAAAAATTCTCAGTTCGTTTATTCAATAATTAAAAGTTTCTTCAAATATTTTAAATAAATATGATATAGGTAAATTGTAATTAAATTAAAAACATATGTAAATAACTTGCAAAGAAGAAGACAAGAAGCAATAGTGAAACATATCTTAATGTCAAAAGGGGATCAAAACAGTAATTTCAGTCGAGGAATCTAAGGTATGGATTGGTTGAGATCCGAAAGGATCTTTATGAGTAAGAGGAGAGAAAAAAAGTTATGATAACCCTGAGAAGGAGAGAAAGAAAAAGATGTGAGATGAATAAATTAAATTTAGGGTTGAAGGAGAGATGAGATAATTATAATTTCTAGATGTACTACCCTTAATATTAAATGACTAAACGAAGTGAATTTATTCAAATTTTTATTTTCAAAGAATAATTAATAAGGCTAATTTGATTAAAAAAAACCCTAATTAGTATATTGTTAATGGGTGTGCCAAGTCAATAGGGGCCAACTAATATAAAATGGAGAAGTATTAGGGGTTTCAATATTCATTCATTAATATTCATTAATAATTTGAGGGGCACGAGGAATAAAATGGGTGACATTGAAAAGACAAGACAGGACTACTCAATGAGATTTTGAGTTATCCAAGAAATATTTTTTACCGCCTTCAGTAGTAGTACTACTTTAACTACTTAGATAGAAGCTTGCTTTAAAATTAATGAAAGCTTACTTTAAAATTAAAAAAAAATTCAAATAGATATGTCGTCTGTTGCACTAGATAGACATACCTATTTGAAAAATCCCAACAGCTCAGTCATCTGTGACAACAAATGCAAATGTCCATTTTATAACTAAATCATATATGTCATCTGTTATAATAGATATCAATATCTGTTTAAAAATTTCAAATAGCTCAGTAATCTGTCACAATAAATGTAAATGTCTATTTGATAATTAAATCAGATTTGTCATTTATTGCAATAAATATGATTATCTGCTTGAAAATATCCAACAGCTCAGTCATTTGTTGCAACAATTTTCATTGAAATTGATCTAGGTGAAACTAGGAATGAATGAATGAGCTCACAGGGTCCACAACAACTTCAATTGAGTTGTTGTATTTGCATGGTGTTGTTATTGCATTCATCCCGACTTGATTCGTCGATCGATCACTCTGAGTTGAAATGAGTTCTCATTAACTTAATGTTAAGATTAATAACAAAACCTACATCGATCTAGGTGGAACTAAGGATGAATTAATGAGCTCATAGGGTCAACAACAACTTCAATTGAGTTGTTGCATTTGCATGGTATTGGTATTAGGTTTATCCCGAGTTGAGTCATCGATCAATGACTCTTAGTTGAAATGAGTTCTCATTTACTTAATGTTAAGATTAATAATAGTACCTACATTTATCTAGGTGGAACTAGGGATGAATGAATGATCTCATAAGGTCAACAACAACTTTAATTGAGTCGTTGCATTTGCATGGTGTTGGTATTACATTCATCTCGACCCGAGTCATCAATCAATCACTCTAAGTTTAAATGAGTTATTATTAACTTAATATTAAGATTAATAATAGTACCTACATCAATCTAGGTAGAACTAGGAATGAATGAATGAGCTCACAGGGCCAACAATAACTTCAATTGAGTTGTTGCATTTGCATGGTGTTTGTATTGCGTTCATCCCGACCTGAGTCATCGATCAATCACTCTAAGTTGAAATGAGTTCTCATTAACTTAATGTTAAGATTAATAATAGTACCTACATTGATATAGGTAGAACTAGGGATGAATGAATGAGCTCACAGGGTCAATAACAACTTCAATTGAGCCATTGTATTTGCATGGTGTTGGTATTGCATTTATCCCAACTCTATTCGTCGATCGATCACTCTGAGTTGAAATAAGCTCTGATTAACTTAATATTTTAAAAACTTTATCTTTTGAAATTTTAAAAATTAATTAAGATCAATTGGGACCAAATTAACAATTTCAAAACTTGTCATTCTTTTCCAAAATTACAAATCAACCCATACAAATCATCCATTTACGGAAAAAACTTTTCCTCATTTCAAATCTCAACTCTGTATTATTTATATATATATATATCAATAATACCGATAACACCTACTCAACATATTGCTCAACCCTTCAAAATAGATCAATTTTCTTCTCATTTTCGACCACATAGTTGTTATTTTCAACTTCATTATCGCTTGTATCCATTGTTTTCTCTATCTTCACAGATAACAGAGTTCTAAAAGAGTTCTACATTTGTTCTTTATAATAAAAAATTAGGGCTTTTTAGTTAATGATGAAAAAGAAGACTTTTAGTTGTATTATCTTCGAGAATGAGTTAACAATTTTGTGTTTTGATGCTAAACAAGTAGGAAGCACCCAAGAAGACCCTAGTTTTTGTCTCAGTGTTTTGTTGGCTAATATGGTATTGTTGGATAGTATTTGTGGTGTTGTTGGTGGTATTGGTATTTATGTTTTTGGTGGTGGTGTCGGTGGTCTTGGTATTGGTATTGGTGGCATTGGTGGTGGTCTTTGTGGCATTGGTGGTGGTATTGTTTGTTGTGGTGGTGGTCCATCTGTTGCAATAGGTGGAATATCTGTTGGGAGATATTAAATAGGTCTTCAAACATATTCCCCATCTGTTCCAACTGATGGGTTATCCGTTGGAGTATTTGTTTTGTAATGAGGCATAGAATAATTTATTGAAATTTGTCTTACCTTTTTTTAAAGAATTATGCAAACATCAAATACAATGTATTTTTTGTTTTTCTATTATTTGTAGTTAAAAAATGTCTCCCAAAAGAAAAGAAACTGAAAGTGGATCAACTTCTGACCACCCAACAAAAAAGGCTAGAGTATCAGTCAGGGCAAAATGAAGCTGAGGAAAGTGATAACTCCTTCTCACCAATGGGGCGTGAAATAATATCAAAATCCCAACATTATTTTGTCAAAACAATTAGTGTCAATGAGTTTCGAGTTGCGATGCTGATGAATAGCCCTAACATAGTATTTTGTGATATTGTACTTAAATATCAGTTGGGGAAACCTTTTAAAGAACTTAGGAGTATTATAAAGAAGGAAAAGATAGATGGACTTTGTAAGAAGAGCTGCTTTGCATACTTCCTTGAGCTATCTGAGGACCATACTCTTTGTTTTCCAATGATCATGGTATATGGCCTTTTAGAGCGCATGATCAAGTATGCAGGGGATGATGAAGATTCGAAGGAGGACAGAAAAAATATGGATGAAATCTAGATCAACTATTGTGGAATACTGGTTTGTTTTGGATTGAAAGAGTTTGCCATAGTGATAGGCTTGAGATGCGATCATCCAGAAGAACCTCTCATCAAGGAAACACCCTACAAAGGGTCCAACAAACGCAAGATAAAAAAGGATGGGTTGTTGGGCATTGTTGGATGCATTGTTGTACCTAGCTACAGATGGGAGGATTTGATGGATAATCTTGAGAATAAAAACATACCAAAGCACTACAGGGTGAAATTATGCTTAGTTTAGTTTGTCCATACCATTTTATTGGCAAGAGATGTCAGGAAAGTCATAGAAGAGAATTCGTTAGCTCTTGCTGATGATTTTGGGAAATTCAACGATTATCCCTAGGGATATTACATCTACTACTTGACTGTCCAATATTTACTGAAAAAGCTAAAGCCAAAGACGACCATATTATATGGCTTTCCTTGGGCTTTCATGGTAAAATTGATCACTATTTTTAATCGTCCATTAATTTATATTGAATATAGTTATTATGACTTTTTTGTTGCTTACTTCCTATTTATATTTTTTAGGCTTCAGCATGTGAAGCCATTTCTCCCCTTCGAAAGTAGTTCAAGGATTACCCGAATAAGGTTTCTCATCCAAGGATCCATAGGTGGTTGGCTGCAACAAAGAGCAACAAAAAATATATTAAGGAGGTTGATCTTTTTAACCCTACGATTGATGCAGTACGTCTTCTTTCAACTAAAATAATTTGCCTAAAAGAAAGATATTGAAATAGATGTTCCATCTGTTACGACAGATAGGACATCTGTTGCAACAAATTACCCATCAACTGCAACTGGTGCAATAGATGGGTAAACTGTTACGAGAGACCTTCCATATTTCATAACAGATTAACCATCTGTTGCTCTGGTTCTCAGAACTGTACTCAACAGATTACCCATCTGATGTAAATTATGCAACAGATGTGTAATCCAATGCAATATATTGTCAATCTATTACGACATACAAATCAGTTGTTGCAGCAGCTAGATCATTTGTTGCATAAGTTGGCTGTGTTAACATCCATGTAACCCAACTTACTGTAAATTATAATTATATGATTTAAATACCTCCTATCTTTTTTATAGGTTGTACATCCTTGGATCGTTCCTACCATTGATGAGCTGAGCATGACTTCTTTTATTACTCTGGGTCTTGTTTATACAAAAAAAGACCCAATGGTGGAGTTGATAAAGAAGGAATTGGATGGAGAAATATCCATAAGAAGAGCAGTTAGGCAGGGTCAGTCTAATGTTTAAGCTCTTCACGACTAACCTCAAACTGCAACAGATCCGGATGCTTCTTCTGGGGGTGTTGCTGGTGAAGTTATTTGTGATGGTGGTACCCATCCTGATGCTGATGCTGCTTCCAGTAGTGATTATGATCATGTTAGTGCTCAGCAAAAAATAAATACTTTTGAACGGGTCCCAGACATAGAAAATCCTAGCTAAGCTCCTAGACTTAGTTTATTTTATCCTTCAAAAGTTGGCAATCTTATTTTGCAACCTTAACATCCTTAAAGGTCTATACTTTTGTTGATTCATGATCAGGAAGGTCAATAGGTGCTCCCGAATAAGTTTTGGATTTTTTGGACCTTATTTAGACCACGTTCAGAGTCGCAAAGCAGTGGGCCAACATGATCTTAGTGCGCCGCATCGCCTATTGCATTGATTAATATTTTTGCAGGGACTGTCAGAAAAAACTACTAAGATTTGGCGCAATAAGGGCACGACGGTTCGGGTATCACGTCGATGCCATCTACACACCGCGTCACTTATAGCATCGATGCTCAATTTTCAGTCATTAATTGTTTGCATTTTAAGGGCAAAAGAGTCAATTTCCCATCCCTATATAAGTCAAAAACACAAGATTTAGCCCTAATTGAACCAAAATTTGCTCTCTTCTCTCAAAATACTCTCAAGAACAAATTAGGGTTTTCAATTGAGGATCTAAATTCAATAAAATTCCACCATCATGTCTCGTAGAATCAAGAATCAAGGTATGTATAGTGTTCATTCATGGATTTTTTCATCCATGAAGCCCAAGAATCAAGTTTTAAATCATATGTTGTGAATATTTTGTTATGGGATGATTATATTAATGTGATTATTGTTGTATGATTCCCAAGTTGGAAGCTTTATGTGTTGTTCATGAAACTATGTTAATATGTGGTATGAAATCTATAAATTTAGTTGCTTCATGGAGTTTAAAAGTGTTAATTTGATGATCATGAATAAGCCATAAGTCATTCATCGTAGGTGTATGATAAAATACCTTAGAGAATAGAAATTATGCATCATAGCTCAATTATGAGCTAAATGATAGATGCATGCTTAACCCTTATATTCAAAGCGACTTTCATGCCATTGTTGTGCATTATGACTATTTGATGGAATGTTCATGAGATTAGAGTTATGAAATCATGATATGTTTATATGCATTCCTATCCATGTACAAGATTATGATAACCATGTGCTTCATGAAATATCTCCAGTTGTTGTAGTATGAATTGTAGATATTGGTCGTGTATTCAAGAAGTGTCATGCCTTGTCAGTTTCCTTCTATTGAGTCCTGGGGGTACTTATACCCGACAATTTAGTTGTGTACCTATAACCATGTCATGTTTTTAAGATACTCTCAGTCAAGCCATGCACAGTAGAACTCAGTCAGTCTCATGACTCAGGAAAACTCAGAAATCTCAGTAACTCAGTGATCTTAGTAGTATTCTGCCAGTCAATGGAACTTAAAGAACTTAGTCCAGTTCAGTTTAGTCAATCATGTTTAGTGTCCATTCAGATATGAGTAGGATTTAGCACCGAGTGAACCCAAGGATGAGGGCACATACTGACAGTTGAGGGTGTGATCCTTAGAAGCAATTCTTGCATTCCAGAACTATGTAGCCAACATAGGTTTAGACATCAACACTAACATATGAGGTTTTATGAGGTGGATTAACACTATCACCATTCTCTTTTGGGGACACTTTTATATGAGGCCCACCCACAACTTGTCCTTACCAGTGGCGCAATATTGACACCCTCCCAATTGGGGTTATAGATTGGACCCCAACTCAACTATTATAGCTTATAAGGGAATGTCATTTAGATGACTACTTCCTATAGTTATAGTCACAGTCTCAGTATCAGTCTCAGAAAAAACTCAGATAGTTCTTCAGATTCAGGACTATTAGATACAGTTATTTAGTATAATACGAAACTCAGCTAGTTCCATCAGAGTCTAAACTGTCAGACATAGTCGCTCAATTATATTACTCAGTATCAGTTATGTAGTTATCAGTAACTCATGTTATCAGTAATTAGATTCAGTAGTCAATATTATACACGAATCTAATTACAGTCACTTATTCATGCATGTATTCTCATGTTCATATTATATAGTCAGGTAGTATTATTCATGCATATGAACCCTTGCATTCAGCCTACCTCACTTGCGTACCAGTACATTTAATCGTACTAACGTATTTATGCTATGGTGATTTATTACTATAGGTTCAGAAACACGAGCATCAGTAGCATTTCATCTTCAGCAGTGAGTCCTCATCGTTCAAGGATGTTATAATTTTATTATTTCATATTTTGAGTACATAGTTTATTTTAGTAGTGGAGTTAGTTGGATATATATCCCATCAACTCTTTATTCATATAGTTCAATCAGTTATAGGCTTTCAGACTAGATGTTTTTAGACAGTTTATTTTAGTTTTGGGTATTTCTATACCCCATTCAAACATTGTTTTATCTGATATTATGTTTTAGTTTGAACCCTATAGACTTACAGCTTATATTTCACATATTTTTAAATTACATTATGCAGTGTTCAAGTACAAATATCATTCATGGGTTAGCTTATGGACCTTCAGGGTCATGAGCACCGTGTAGCATTTTGGGTACCAAATTTTGAGCGTTACAAACTTGGTATCAAATCCAAGTTCAATAGTGTCCAAGGAAGTCTAAAAGCCACATCTAGTAGAGTCTTGTGCATGGGTGTGTTGTTCGCCACATTTATGTACAGGAGGCTATAGGATGTTTTAGAAAAAGTTTCCTTTATTTCAGCATTCAAGTAGTGCCAGTGAGCATTAGCTCAATTTTAACTCTTAGTTTGATCCATATCTCCCTTTCTTCTATAGAACATGCCTCCCAAGAGAAGAAACGAAAAATAGTCAGCCCCTCAGCCTGTCCAAGCAGATCCCTTGGATGAACATATTTCTCATGTAGAGTTCGAAGCTGCATTTACCACTTTTTCTAAATCATTTGCTTCCCAGAATGAATGACCAACTGTCATTCCAGTCAACCCAGTGGCCAATTCTGCTGCAGCCAGGATTTAGGATTTTGCCTGAATGAATCCTCTATTCTTTTTTGGGTCTAAGTCAGATGAGGACCCTCTGAAATTCCTTGATCAAGTTCAGAAGGTTACAGATATCATAAGGTTTTCCATTGAGAGTACTGAGCTAGCTGCATACAGTTGTAGGATGTGGCTCACACATAGGTCAAACAGTGAAAAGCATAGAGGGGTGCAGATATAGGGCCCATAGAATGGAAGGAGTTTGCCACTGATTTTCTTGATAGATTCTTTCCCTGAGGAAAGCTAAGGTGTTAGAATTTATCAACCTCAGGTAGGGCGACATGATAGTGAAATAGTAATATCTTAAGTTTACTCAACTAGCTAAATATGCTTCTCATGTAGTGGCAGACAGCAGGACATAGCCAGGCTTATAATCTATGCTTTACAGATAGAAGAGCAGAAGATTAAGATGAGAGAGAAATAGAATAAAAGAGTAAGGACAGGTAGCTTTGACTTTGCTCAGCCTAGGTCAAAGGGTGGGAATCAGTCTCAGTTCTGCCCAAAGTCATTCGTTTTGGCTCCTTCCTCAGCCATTGCTCGAGTGTCAAAATTTAGAGACGGTAATAGAGATAGGGATCCAGGATCTAAGTCTTAGGGAAGTATTAGTAGTGAACGAACTAATCCCCTTTGTCAGACTTGTGGTAAGAATCACAAGGGTGTTTGTAGAGCAGGCAATGATGTCTGTTTCAGATGTGGCAAGCCAGTCCATAGAGTCAGAAATTGTCCTCAGTCAGGTTATCAGGGTCAGTATAACTGTTCCTCAGCTCAATCCAATCAATCGAATCATAAGGGAGCCACCTCCAATGATACTATTAAGCAATGCCCAAACAGACTCTATGCTCTTCAGTCCCGACAGGATTAGGAAAATTCTCCTGATGTGGTTACTGTTATGTTATAGATCTTTCACTTTCATGTTTACTCTTTGCTAGATCTAAGAGCTTCTTTGTCTTTTGTTACTCCCTATATAGTAGTTGATTTTGGAGTCAGCCCCAAAATTCTAGTAGAGCCCTTCTCAGTCTCTACCCCAGTGGGTATACAAGAATTGTCCAGTAATGGTATCTCAGAAAGTTACTTTAGAAATCTTAGTCAAATTAGAGATGACTGATTTTGATGTCATTCTCAGCATGGATTGGCTTCATTCCTGCTATACCATAGTCGACTGCAGAAACAGAATTGTCCAATTTTCATTTTTAAATAAACCCATCTTAGAGTGGAGGGGTAGCACTTCATCCTTAAGAGGTTAGCATGTTTCCTACCTTCGGGCAAGGAAAATGTTATCTAAGGGATGTGTCTATCATCTTGATCGAGTTAAGAACTCTCATTCTAAAACTCCCAGTCTTGAATTAGTCCCAGTAGTGAATGAATATTCAGATGTCTTTCTCAAAGATCTTCTAGGAATTCCTCCCAAAAGAAAAACAGACTTCGACATTGATCTTCTTCCAGATACTCAGCCTATATCTACTTCACCATATAGAATCATAAAAGCAGAACTTAGAGAATTGAAAGAGAAGTTAAAGTATCTCTTAGATAAGGGATTCATCAGGCCCAGTGTTTCCCCATGGGGCGCACTAATCTTATTCGTACACAAGAAAGACAGTTCTCTCATAATATGCACTAATTACCATCAGCTTAATAAAGTCATGGTTAAGAACAAGTATTCACTTCCTAGAATTGATGACTTGTTTGACCTACTTCAGGGTGCTAGCTATTTCTCTAAGATAGACCTCAGATCAGGCTATCATCAGCTCAATGTTACAGAATGTGACATTTCAAAAATAGCCTTTTATACTCAGTATGGTTACTTTGAATTCTTAGTTATGTACTTTGGTTTTACCAATGCCTCAGAAGCTTTCATGGACTTTATGAACCATGTGTTCAAGCAGTACTTGGATATGTTCGTCATAGTATTCATAGATAACATCTTGGTCTATTTTTGCAGTGAGCGTAATCATGCAGACCATCTCAGAATCATAATGCAGACTCTCAAAAATCATCAGTTATTTGCCAAATTCAGTAAGTGCAAGTTTTGGATAAGGTTAGTAGCATTCCTTGGTCATATCATTTCCAATAATGGCATTAGAATTGATCCTCAAAAGACCGAAGTAGTAAGAAACTAGCCTCACCCTATTTCTCCATCAGATATCAAAAGTTTCTTGGGTTTGGCTAGATATTACAAATGGTTTGTTGGGGATTTTCTTCTATTTTATCCCCTATGTCCAGATTGAATCAGATCCTTACGAGAAGAGTTTTTAGGAGTGGAAGACTCGACTCATCTTAGCTCCAGTTTTGGTTCTTCCAGATGGTTCAGATGGGTTTGTCATGTATTGTAATGCATCCATAGTAGGTTTGGGTTGTGTCCTCATGCAGCATGGTAAGGTCATAACCTATTCCTCTAGACAACTTAAGTCCCATGAGAAAAATTATCCAACTCATGATCTTGAGTTAGCAGCCGTAGTATTTTCCTTAAAGATTTGGAGGCATTATCTATACTAAGTTCACGTAGATGTTTTAAAAGATCATAAAATCCTTTAGTATGTATTCTCTCAAAAAGATCTTAACCTCCGTTAGAGAAGGTGGTTAAAGCTCTTGAAAGATTATGACATGAGTGTCCTTTATCATTCGGGCAAAGCCAATGTAGTGGCTGATGCTCTCAGTAGATTGTTTATGGGTAGTTTTGCCCATGTTGAGGACAATAAGAAGAACTTAGCTCAGGAAGTCCATCAGCTTGCCAGATTAAGTATACGATTAGTCGATTCGGCAGAAGGTAGTATATGGGTTCAGAATCATCTCTAGTTTTTGAGGTAAAACAACAATAGGATAGAGATCCTACCCTAGTCAAGTTGAAAGAGTCAGTCAAAGATCAGAAAGTAGAGGTTATCTCCCAAGGGGGAGATGGTGCGCGCTACTCTATTCATCCAAGGGCCACTAAGATGTAGCACGACTTGCGGGAAATCTATTGGTGAAGTGGGATGAAGAGAGATATTTTAGAGTTTGTAGCTAAGTACTCTACATGTCAGCAAGTTAAGATAGAGCATCAGAAGCCTAGTAGGATCATGCAGGAGTTTAGTATTCCTATTTAGAAGTGGGAAGAAGTGAACATGGACTTCGTAATGGGTTTGCCTCATACTTGTCGACAGCATAATTCAGTTTGGGTCATTGTAGATAGAATGGCCAAATCAGCTCATTTCCTTCTAGTTCATACCTCTTATTCAGCCGAGGATTATGCCAAAATCTATATCAGGGAGTTGGTTAGAGTACACGGTGTTCTGTTAGCTATTATTTCAAATAGAGGTACTCAGTTCACCTCCTATTTCTGGAAAGTGTTCCAAAAAGGTCTTGGTACCCAAGTTCATCTCAGTATATCCTTTCATCCTCAGATATATAGTCAAGACAAAAGGACTATTCAGACTTTAGAAGATATACTGTGAGCATGTCCAATTGATTTCCAAGGTAGTTTGGATGACCACTTGCCTTAGATTAAGTTTGTATACAACAACAGCTATCATTCCAGTATTCAGATGGCTCCATTTGAAGCTCTCAATGGTAGGAAATGCAGATCTCTGGTCGGTTAGTTCAAAGTTAGTGAGGCATCAGTCATAGGGCCTGACTTCGTATTAGATGACTTAAAAAATGTCAAGTTGATCAGAGAAAGACTCTAAGTTGGTCAGAGCCGATAGAAGTCTTATGCAGATGTATGCAGAAAGGATCTCGAGTTTGGGATTGGTTACTATGTTTATCTAAAGATCTCTCCCATGAAGGAAGATAATAGATTCAGCAAGAAGGGTTTAATACCCCGAGAAATTTTTCATTGAAAATTTGTGCGTAAATGTGTTGGGTTCTATCTTCTAGAATGAATTATAAATTTTCTGTGCGGAATGTCTTATATTATGACCCACCATTGCGTAGAGTATCGAATAAAATTTTCAACGATTTGTGGATCATCCAAAATAGACACCCGAGTGACGAGTTATGAACATTCCGATCGAATCGTGAATAGTAGTGCACAGTAAAATATGCAGGAAAAAGCAGAGCCTGGCGTATTTTTGCTCCAACTTTAAACGATAATAAATTCTTGTACATAATGATCTGGGTGATCTACTATATATCAACAGAAATCTCTGCGAGTCCTCTTTCCAATGAAATTGGTTTCATCCAATTTGTCTATTGGAGCAAAAAGTGATGGTCGATCTACTTCAGCCATTCAAAAGTGAAATTTTGGGTCAAATTCAAACAATTATAACTCCTCGTACACAATGATCTGGGTGAGATCTATATATCAAGAGAAAGATATGAGAGTCCTCTTTCTAATGAAATTAGTTTCATCCAATTTGGATATCGGAGTAAAACGTTATGGTTGATCTACTTCAAACTATCAAAACAGTCCACCAAAGGATAGATTCAAGAATTATTTTATTTTTAGGGGCGTTTTGGTCATTCCCTCTCACCCAAAATCTATCCAAACCTATATTAAATCCTATTAGAAGCATTATATGTTATATTTCATTAAATTCCCTCAAAAAGAAAACCCTAAACTCCTACATCCAACTTTAAGAACCTCCAAAGTTCACCATTAATTCTGCAAATTTATTCAAGATTCCAAGTTCCTAGTTCAAGAACTCCAAGAACCATCATTCAAAGGCACGATTAACATCTCAAAAATGAGTATAAATCTAAAGTTCATCATTCAAGGTATGTGGGGTTTTTCAACAAGAACTCTCTTTCGTTATTGTGCCCAAAAGTAATTTTCTTTATAAAGGCATGATTTTTATTTGATTTTTATGAATTTGAAGCATGAACTCATATCTTATGATGATTATTATGAAATCTTGATGTTTATGATTTTGAAAGATGAATTTACATGTGTGGAGATATAAAGCATGAATCTTGAACGATATTTATCATGATTTTGATATTTGGGTCATGAATCCCCATTGGAAATTATGTTTTTTTGAGAAAGTGTGTTATAAGCACGTTGATGTTGAATAATAGAGATATTTTGAATGATTTGACCTTTTGGTCTCAATGGAGTTGTTTTGAACTCGAGTGTGAAAGAAATCCACAACATGATTGATTTTGATAGATGGGAAGCATGATGGCTCCCGATGTATATTTATATATTACTGAAATTCTTTTATTGTGGATTGTCTTTGAAATGATCTGAGCTAAGTCCGAGAGAAATATTTAGCAACGAGTGGGAGGTATAAAGCGACCTTACTTTCCTAGAACTACGTGCCCCCGTAGGAGTGAGCCTGAGGGTGATTTATATAGTGATCACTAGTTAGTGTGGATTTGATATCGATAGTCCTACTCTGATGGCAAGGATAGGATAATTTTCCCCAACGTGGGTTGTACGTTGGACTCCATCTGGCTCACATGGTTTATGTTGGTTATAGGATCTCCCAGTGTGTGTGTGTTTCCTTGTGTCTATGGTGAATGGTGAAGTGATTTAAAAGTGGAATTGTGAAGGTCATTCTTTCAAAAGATTTAAATGATATTTACATTATAAGAATTGATATTCTTGATGAACTGAAAGTGATTGACAAATTATATGATAACTCACATGTGTTATTGTACTTATTTCATCCTCTCATAATTATGATTATTTGCTTCGGGCTATGTGAGTATTTCATACATCCTGCATATTTCTTATAAATATTTATGATGATGATGTTTATACAACTGCATACACCCCTATATACTCGGTTCCTTTCCATGGTAATGACCCACATCTTTGGATGTGGGCTACATTTTTTTAGAATATAGGTTTAGGTGCTCAGTTCTAGGTTCGATAGTGATTCTTCGGGCACGCTGCTCTACATCCTCTGTTGTGGTGAGTCCTCATGTTCCGTGGATGTGATGTCTGATGTTGGTTTCACGGAATTGTTTACATTTGATAATTGAGTATGAGTCATTTGGGGCATGTCTCAATGGCTCACTGGTTTTATTAATTTTCTTAGAGGCTTTTCAGACTAGTATAGATGTTGGGAGTTGACTAATAAGTCGTATTTTGTTATCTTTCTAAAATTCTTTTATTCTTGGATGATGATTACTCTATTGATATTTGAGGGTTATTTATGGAAACCTCATATATTTGTGTTGAACTGAATGAAAATGGCTCAAAGGGTTAGCTTGGGGCTACTCATAGCCTCAAGCACCATGTGACGCTTCGGGACCCATTTTCTGGGGCATTACAAACTTGGTATCAGAGCCTAAGGTTTTAAGGTGTCCTAGGGAGTTTGACAAGCCATGTCTAGTAGAGTCTTGATCATTGGTGTGTAGCGACCCACATCTATGAGCAAGAAGCTACAAGACGTTTTAGGAAAAAGTGTGATTCTTTCTTTTAGAAGTCTATCATGCTTAAAGAGTCTCTCTCTGCTATTGATTCGTGCTCTCCTCTTTCAAAAATATGTCTTCACGTCGAGTGAGAAGAAATAATGATGGTCAGTAACCTCAACCCGCTGACCCATTGAATGAAAATGTGTCTCATGCTAAATTTTGAGCAGCCTTTCAGGCGTTGTCCCAAGCTGTTACTGCAAATGTTCAGGACAACCCAGCCTTGGATCCACAGCAGTAGAGAGGTGATTCAGCTGCTGCCAGGATCCATGACTTCATGTGGATTAATCCACCAAAATTCTATGAGTCCAAGTCTGATGAGGATCCACGATTATTTTTAAAGGAGGTGCGGAAGATTACTCAGGTAATGCATGTATCTGAGGAACATAGTGTGGAGTTGGCTGTGTATAGGTTGAAAGACCTTGCTTATGACTGGGTTGTTGCTTGGAGGAAAGGTAGAGGTGAGGAAGTTGTCCCTATAACTTTGCAAGAGTTCCAGGATGCATTCCTGGATAAGTTTTTCTCTTTGGAGATGAGGGAGGCGAAGGTGGAAGAGCTTATGAATCTACGACAGGGCTCTATGACTATTAGAGAGTACTGTCTAAAGTTCAATCAGTTGGTCAAGTATGCTCCTGACTTAGTGGCTGATAATCGGGCTAGTATGAGTAAGTTTGTAACTGGAGTGTCTAGTTATGTGGTTAAGGGGTGTAGGTCTGCTATGCTGAATAGTGAGGTGAATCTTTTTAGGCTGATTACTCATGCCCAATAGATTAAGGTAGACAAGATTAAGAAGAGAGATAAAATAAGAGGGAATAAGAGAGCTAGGTCCGAGCAGCACGGACAGGGTCAGACTAGATCATAGGGAGGGAGTCTCCCTCAGTATCAGGATCGTTCGTCTATGCCAGCACCATTATCTTCTAGTGCTCCCATTCCTAGAGGTATGCAGGAGCAAGGTAGCAGGTCATATGCATCCAGGTCCTAGTACAGTGCTGGTAGTAAACCAAATCATCCCTTGTGTCCTAAGAGTGGTAGGGCTCATTCGGGTGAGTGTTGGGGTAAGAAGAGAGGTTGTTTTCAATGTGGTAACATGGGTCACAGAGATAGAGATTGTCCACAGGATAGACAAAGACGTCGTGTCTATCGCCCTAAGACCCAGACTCAGACTGTTAGTGCTCCAGTTCCAGTGACTCGCCCAGCCCCAGCTTAGGGCTCCTTTTCTAGCAATGCTAGTAGGCAGTGCCAGAATAGATTCTATGCTTCACCGTCCCTCCAGGAATAGAAGGACTCTCCCGATGTTGTTTCTGGTATGCTTTGTATATTTCAGTTTGATGTGTATGCTTTGTTGGATCCTGGATCCAGTTTCTCATATGTTACACCTTTGATTTCTATGAATTTTGAAATGAGTCCTGAGATTATTCCTGAGTGTATCCTAGTTTCTACCCCAGTGGGTGATTCGATTGTTGCCCAGAAAGAGTATAAAAAGTGTCTTGTTACCATTCTTCATAGAGTCTTGTTGGCTGATCTGATTGAGTTAGACATGGTAGATTTTGATGTGATTCTGGGTATGAAATGGTTTTATTCTTCTTATGCCTCTATTGATTGTCAGACCCGAGTGGTCAAGTTTTAGTTTTCGGGTGTATCCGTGTTTGAGTGGTCTGGGAATTCTGTGTCACCTAAGAGTCATTTTATCTTTTACCTCAAAGCTAGAAATCTTATTTCCAAGGGGTGTATTTACCATTGGTTAGAGTCAAAGACACTAAGTCTGAGACTCCAACTCTCCAGTCTGTTAATGTCGTCAATGAGTTTTCTGATGTCTTTCCAGATGATCTCCCAAGGATACCTCCTGATAGAGAGATAGAGTTTGGGATTGATCTTCTTCTCGATACTCATCCTATTTCTATTTCTCTTTACCATATGGCCCTTGCCGAACTTAAGGAATTGAAAGAGCAACTCAAAGATCTACTAGATAAGGGTTTCATAAGGCCCAGTATTTCTCCTTGGGGTGCTCCTGTGTTGTTTATGAGAAAGAAAGATGGCTCTTTGCGTATGTGCATTGATTATCGCCAACTGAATAAAGTCAGTGTCAAAAATAAGTACCCCCTTTCGAGAATAGATGATTTGTTTGACCAATTGCAAGGTGCAAGTTATTTCTCAAAGATAGACCTTCGTTCCGACTATCATCAACTCAAAGATAGGGGGTGTGACATCCCCAAAACTGCTTTCCAAACTCGTTATGGCCATTTTGAGTTTCTTGTTATGTCTTTCAGGTTAACTAATGCCCCAGCAGCTTTCATGGACCTCATTAATCGAGTGTTTAGACCATATCTGGATATGTTTGTTATAGTGTTCATCGATGATATACTGGTGTACTCCCGTAGTAAGGATGAACATTCTGATCATCTCCGAACTATCTTGCAAACCCTTGGAGATCACAAGTTATTTGCCAAGTTCAGTAAGTGTGAGTTTTCCTTAAGGTCAATTGCTTTTCTGGGTCATATCATTTCTTCCGAGGGTATTAGAGTTGATCCCCAAAAGACCAAAGCTGTTAGAAATTGGCCTAGACCTATTTCTCCAACTGATATCTAAAGTTTCTTGGGTTTTGCTAGCTATTACCGCCATTTTGTTGAGGGTTTCTCCTCTATAGCGTCTCCTATAACTCGGTTGACCCAAAATAAAGTGAAGTTCTTATGGTCCAAATCTTGTGAGAAGAGTTTTCAGGAGTTGAAGACTCGACTCACTTCAGCCCCTATTTTGACTTTGCCTGATGGTGTTGATGGTTTTGTGGTGTACTGTGATGCTTCGAGAGTTGGGTTGGGTTGCGTATTGATGCAGAAGGGTAAGGTGATAGCTTATGCTTCTACACAGTTGAAACCTCATGAGAAAAATTACCCCACCCATGACCTTGAGTTGGCTGCTGTTGTGTTTGCTTTGAAAATCTGGAGACACTATTTGTATGTTGTCTATGTTGATATTTTCACTGATCATAAGAGTCTGCAGTATATGTTTACCCAGAGAGAATTGAATCTTAGGCAGAGACGATGGTTAGAATTATTAAAGGATTATGATATTAGTATGCTGTACCATCAGGGCAAGGCCAATGTTATGGCGGATGCCTAAGTAGAGTGTCCATGGGTAGTGTTTTGCATGTGGTAGAAGGTAATAAAGAGTTAGCTCGTGATGTATATTGTTTGGCTAGATTGGGGGTTAGGTTGTTTGACTCTGCTGAAGGTAGTATAGGGGTTCAGAGTAGTTCCGAATCCTTCTTGGTTTTGGAAGTAAAGGAAAAGCAATACTTAGATGCTAATTTGGTCAAACTGAAGGAGTCAGTCAAGGACCAAAAAGTAGAGGTTTTATCCTAAGGGGGAGATGGTGTGTTGAGATGCAGGGTAGATTATGTTTCTCGAATATTGATAATCTGAGACGGAGGATTATGGCTGAAGCGTACGGGGCATGATATTCTATTCATCCTGGTGACACCAAGATGTACCGAGACTTGTGGGAAATCTATTGGTGGAGTGGCATGAAGAAAGATATAGCAGCATTTGTAGCTAAGTGTGCAATATGCCAACAAGTTAAGGTTGAACACCAAAGACCTGGTGGTATGATGTAAGAGTTTAGTATTCCCACCTGGAAGTGGGAAGAGATAAATATGGACTTCGTGATTGGTTTATCCCTTCCCGACGCCATCATGATTCCATTTGGGTTGTGGTTGATATGTTGACTAAGTCTGCTCATTTCTTGCTTGTTCATACTTCATATACTGCTGAGGATTATGCTAGATTGTATATCCGAGAGCTAGTGAGACTGTATGGAGTTCCCTTGTCTATTATTTCAGATAGGGGTACTCAGTTCACTTCGCAATTTTGGAAAGCTTCTCAGAAGGGTCTTGGTACCCAAGTGCTTTTGAGTTCTATTTTTCATCCGCAGACCGATGGTCAGGCTGAGCGGACCATCCAGACCTTAGAGGATATGTTGAGAGCTTATGCACTTGACTTTAAGGGAAGTTGGGATGATCACTTACCGTTGATAGAATTTGCTTACAATAACAGTTTCCACTCTAGTATTGGCATGGCTCCATTTGAAGCCTTATATGGGAGGAAGTGTAGAACACCCATAGGTTGGATTGAGGTAGGTGAAGCGGCTTTGAGTGGTCCTGATTCGGTATTTGAGGCTATGGAAAAAGTTAAGTTGATTAGGGAAAGGTTGAAAACTGTGCAGAGTCGTCAGAAGTCATATGCGGATGTTAGAAGGAGAGACCTTGAGTTTGAAGTTGGTGACCTAATGTATCCGAAAATTTCACCCATGAGAAGGGTGAAGAGATTCGGAAAGAAGGGGAAGCTTAGTCCCCGTTATATTGGTCTGTACAAAATTCTTAGTCGTATTGGTAAGGTAGCTTATGAGATCGAGTTGCCTTCCGAGTTGTCCTCTGTTCATCAAATATTCCATGTCCCCATGCTTAGAAAGCATATTAGCGATGCTGTGGTAGCGGATTCCTCCGTGAGTGCCGACATTCAAGAAAATCTTTATTTTGATGAGATTCCTGTTGAGATTCTTGATTTTAGTGTCCCAAGACTAAGAAACAAAGAAGTTCCCTTGGTCAAGGTGTTGTGGCGAAACCAATTTGTTGAAGGTGCAACTTGGGAAGCTGTGGCGGATATGCGATCCAAGTACCCGCACCTATTTTTTGCCAACTCCGATCAAACTGAAGGTACCGTTCTTTCCTAAATCATGCACTTTTGATAAAAGTTGCAACAGTTCAGCTGTCATTTATTATGTGTTCAGTTGTAGTTTCTTGAATTTATGCATTCTATGTTGCATTCAGAGTGAGAAACGATATGGTGATGAGTCTAACGAATGATTTCAGCTATATGATCTATTCCCTATAAATCTTGGCATGTCTAGCATCATTCGAGGACGAAAGTTTCCAAGGGGTGAATAATGTAATACACCGGGAAATTTTTCGTTGAAATTTTGTGCGTAAACGTGTTGGGTTCTATCTTCTAGATAGAATTATTAATTTTCCAAGTAGAATGTCTTAGATTATGACCCACCATTTCATAGAGTATCTAATAATCTTTCCAACAATATATGGATCATTCAAAACGGACACCCGAGCGACGAGTTATGAACATTCCGATCGAACTGTGAATAGTAGTGAACAGTAAAACGTGCAGGAAAAAGTACTGAAGCCTGGCGTATTTTTCCTTCAACTTTAAACGATCATAAATCCTTGTACATAATGATCTGGGTGATCTACTATATATCAACGGAAATCTCTACGAGTCCTCTTTCCAATGAAATTGGTTTCATCCAATTTGTCTATCGGAGCAAAAAGTGATGGTCGATCTACTTCAGCCTACCAAAAGCGAATTTTTGGGTTAAATTCAAATAATCATAACTCCTCGTACACAATGATCTGAGTGAGATACTATATATCAATGGAAAGATATGAGAGTCCTCTTTCTAATGAAATTGGTTTCATTCAATTTGGATATCGGACTAAAACTTTATGGTTGATCTACTTCAAACTATCAAAACAGTCCACCAAAGGACAGATTTGAGAATTATTTGATTTTTAGGGGCGTTTTGGTCATTCCTCCTCACCCAAAATCCGTCCAAACCCTATATTAAAGCCTATTAGAAGCATTATATGTTATACTTAATCAAATTCCCTCAAAAAGAAAACCCTAAGCTCCTACATCCAACTTTAAGAACCTCCAAAGTTCACCATTAATTCTGCAAATTTATTCAAGATTCCAAGTTCCTAGTTCAAGAACTCCAAGAACCATCATTCAAAGGTACGATTAATATCTCAAAAATGAGTACCGATCTAAAGTCCATCATTCAAGGTATGTGGGATTTTTCAACAAGAACTCTCTTTCATTTTTGTGCCCAAAAGTAATTTTGTTTATAAAGGCATGATTTTTATTTGATCTTTATGAATTTGAAGCATGAACCCATATCTTATGATGATTATTATGAAATCTTGATGTTTATAATTTTGAAAGATGAATTTACATGTGTGGATATATAAGGCATGAATCTTGAACAATATTTATCATGATTTTGATATTTGGGTCGTGAATCCCCATTGGAAATTGTGTTTTTTTAAGAAAGTGTGTTATAAGCACGTTGATGTTGAATAATAGAGATATTTTGAATGATTTGACCTTTTGGTCTTAATGGAGATGTTTTGAACTCGAGTGTGAAAGAAATTCACAACGTGGTTGATTTTGATAGATGGGAAGCATGATGGCTCCCGATGTATATTTATATATTAGTGAAATTATTTTGTTATGGATTGTCTTTGAAATGATCTGAGCTAAGTCCGGGAGAAATATTTAGCACCGAGTGAGAGGTATAAAACCACCTTACTTCCCTAGAACTTCGTGCCCCCGTAGGAGTGAGCTTGAGGTTGATTTATATAGTGATCACTAGTTTGTGTGGATTTGATATCAATAGTCCTACTCTGATGGCAAGGATAGGATGGCTCTCCCCAACATGGGTTGTACGTTGGACTCCATGTAGCTCATATGGTATATGTCGGTTATAGGATCTCCCAGTGTATGTGTGTTTCCTTGTGTCTATGGCGAATGGTGAAGTGATTTGAAAGTGGAATTGTGAAGGTTATTCTTTCGAAAGATTTAAATGATATTTACATTATGAGAATTGATATTCTTGATGAACTGAAAGTGATTGACAAATTATATGATGACTCACATGTGTTATTGTACTTATTGCATCCTCTCATGATTATGATGATTTTCTTCGGGCTATGTGAGTCTTTCATACATCCTGCATATTTCTTATAAATATTTATGATAATGATGTTTATACAACTGTATACACCCCCATATACTCTGTTCCTTTCTATGGTACTGACCCACATCTTCGGATGTGGGATGCATTTTCTCGGAATATAGGTTCAGGTGCTCAGTTCCAGGTTCGATAGTGATTCCTCGGGCACACTGTTCTACATCCTCTGTTGTGGTGAGTTCTCATGTTCCGAGGACGTGATGTCTGATGTTGGTTTCACGAAATTGTTTACATTTGATAATTGAGTATGAGTCAGTTGGGGCATGTCTCAATGGCTCACTGGTTTTATTTATTTTCTTAGAGGCTTGTCAGACTAGTATAGATGTTGGGAGTTGACTAATAAGTCATATTTTGTTATCTTTCTGAAATTCTTTTATTCTTGGATGATGATTACTCTGTTGATATTTGAGGGTTATTTATGGAAACCCCATTAATTTGTATTGAACTGAATGAAAATGGCTCAAAGGGTTAGCTTGGGGCTACTCATAGCCTCAAGCACCGTGTGACGCTCTGGGACCCATTTTTCGGAGCGTTATAAAGGGATAGCTCAGTCCCTGATATATCGGTCCCTTCAAAATTCTCAGTTTCTTTGTAAGGTAGCTTATGAGCTGAAATTTTCTTTAGATCTAGCCTCAGTTAATCCAGTGTTCCATGTCTCTTTGCTCAAAAAGTGCATAGGTGACCCATCAGTTGTAGTCCCTATTCAGATCATAAATGTTCAGAACAGCCTCTCTTATAAAGAGATTCTAGTAGAAATCCTTGCCTATCATACTCATAGATTGAGGAACAAAGAAGTCCCACTAGTCAAAGTTCTTTGTCGAAATTAGTCCGTTGAGGGATCAACTTAGAAAGCAGAAGCAGATATGCGGACCAAGTATCCTCACCTCTTCTCCGCTAACTCAGACTCAGCCCAAGGTAATAGATTTCCTTAAGCTTACTCAGTTTTCATGTTCAGTTGCATTATCAACTTGGTATTCAGTTTCATGCTCAGAATTTCAGTTATAAACTTTGTATTAAATGCCACTGCATATTCAGTCATATGTTTATTCATTATGCTAGTCACATATTCATGCATCAGATATGTATTCCCTTTGTGAGAAACTCAGTTTACTAGAAATCCCAGTCATGTATCCATGAATCAGTTCAGTCATGAAATCATGCATCAGATATGCATGCTCAGTATGAATTTCAGTAAATCACTTATGTCAGGCGTGTACTTATGTTTTAGTTGTTCACGATTAGTATGTACGTTAGCTTATCATTTCTTCCATCTCAGTCAGTCGGGGACAAATGTTCCCAAGGGGAAGATATTGTAAAACCCCACAAAGTTCTTAAGCTTAATTCAGTCCTTTAAGCTTGTCAAGGGGTCCCAGACTTAGAAAATCCTAGCTAAGCTTCTAGACTTAGTTTATTTTAGCCTTTGAAAGTTGGAAATCTTATTTTGCGACCTTAACATCCTTAAAGGGTCTTTATTTTTGGAAGGTCAATAGGTACTCTCGGACAAGTTTTAAATTTTTGGACCTTGTTTAGACCACATTCGGATTCGCAAAATAGTGGTACAACATGATCTTGGCGTTCCATGTCACCTATTATGTTGGTTAACATTTCTGCAGGGACTGTCAGAAAAACTACTGAGGCTTGCCGTGATAAGGGGGTAACGCGTCGGGTATCGTGTTGATGCCATCGACCCACCACGTCGCTTATAACGTTGATGCCCAGTTTTCAGTCATTAATTGTCCACATTTTTAAGGGCAAAAGGGTCAATTTCCCATCCCTATATATATCAAAAACATAGGTAGCCCTAATTGAACTAAAATATACTCTCTTCTCTCAAAATACTCTCAAGAACAAATCAAGGCTTCAATTAGGAATCCAAATTCAAGAAAATTCCACCATCAAGTCTCGTAGAATCAAGAATCAAGGTATGCATAGTGTTCATTCATGGTTTATTTTCATCCATGAAGACCAAGAATCAAGTTTTAAATCACGTCTTGTGAATATTTTGTTATGGGATGATTATGTTCATGTGATTATTTTTGTATGATTCCCAAGTTGGAAGATTTATGTGTTGTTCATGAAACTATGTTAATATGTGGTATGAAATCTATAAATTTAGTTTCTTCATGGAGTTTTGAAGTATTAATTTGATGATCATGGCTAAGCCCTAAGTCATGCATCCTAGGTGTATGATAAAATGCCTAAGAGAATAGAACTTAAGCATTATAGCTCAATTATGACCTAAATGATAGATGCATGCTTAACCCTTATGTTGAAAGCGACTTCCATGCCATTGTTGTGCTTTATGACTATTTGATGGAATGTTCATGAGATTAGAGTGATGAAATCATGTTATATTTATATGCATTCCTATCCATGTACAAGATTATGATAACCATGTGCTTCATGAAATATCTCCAATTGTTGTAGTATGAATTATAGATATTGGTCATGTATTCAAGAAGTGTCATGCCATGTTAGTTTCCTTTTATCGATTTTTGGGGGTACTTGTACCCGATAATTTAGTTGTGCGCCTAGAACCATGTCATGTTTTCAAGATACTCTCAGTCAAGCCATGCACAGTAGAATTTAGTCAGTCTCATGACTCAGGAAAACTCAAAAATCCTAATAATCTCAGAAATCTCAGTAATCTTAGTAGTATTCTGTCAGTCAGTAGAATCAACGAACTCAGTCCAGTTCAGTTAATAAAGTTTAGTGTCCATTTAGATGGAAGTAGGATTTAACACCTAGTGAACTCAAGGATGAGGGCACACACTGACAGTTGAGGGTATGATCCTTAGAATTAATCCTTACGTTCCAAAACTATGTAGCCATCATAGGTTGAGACATCAACACTGACAAATGAGGGTTGATGAGGTGGATTAACACTGTCAAATGAGGGTCCCACCATTCTCTTTTGGGGATACTGTCATGTGAGGGTCACCCACAGCTTGTCCTTACCAGTGGTGCGATATTGATACCCTTCCAATTGGGGTTACAGATTGGACCTCAACTTAGCTATAATAGCTTATTAGGGGTATGCCAATTAGATGATACTTTCCACAGTTATAGTCACTGTCTCAGTATCAGTCTCAGTAAAAGAATTCAGATAGTTCCTCAGATTTAAGACTGTCAAATACAGTCACTCAGTACAGTACAAAACTCAGCTAGTTCCATCAGAATCTAGAATGTCAGCCACATTCGCTCAGTTATATTGCTCAGTATCAGTTATATAAGTTAGCAGTAACTCATGTTATCAGTAATTAGACTCAGTAGTCAGTATTATTCACGAATCCAGTTACAGTCACTTATTCATACATGTATTCTCACGTTCATGTTATACAGTTAGATAGTATTGTTCATGCATATGAACCCTTTCATTTAGCCTACCTCACTTGCATTCCAGTACATTCAATCGTACTGACGCATTCATACAATGGTGTTTTATTACCATAGGTTTAGAAGTACGAACTCCAGAGCATCAGTAGCATTCCAGCTTCAGTAATCATAGTCAGTAGTGAGTCCTCATCATTCAAGGATGTTATGATTTTATTATTTCATATTTTCAATTCTTAGTTTATTTCAGTAGTGGAGTTAGTTGGGGACATATCCCATCAACTCTTATTCATATAGTTCTGTCAGTTAGAGGCTTTCAGACTAGATGTTTTTCAATAGTTTGTTTTAGTTTTGGGTATTTCTATACCCTATTCAAACATTGTTTTATCATATATTATGTTTTAGTTTGAACCTTATGGCCTTATAACTTATATTCCACATATGTTAACAGTACATTATGCAATGTTTAGGTACAGATATCAGTCATGGGTTAGCTTGTAGTCCTTCAGGGTTATGAGCCCCGTGTATCATTTTAGGTACCAGATTTGGGGCGTTACAGTGATAGGCAATGCGTCGCGCCAAGATCACATTAGCCCACTATTTTGGACTTTCAAACATGGTCTAAACGAGTTTCAAAAAATCTAAAACTTGCCCGAGAACACCTATTCACCTTCCTGATCATGAATCAACAAAAATATCGACCATTTAAGGGTATTAAGGTTGCAAAATGTGATTGTGAACTTTCAAAGGCTAAAACAAGCTAAGTTTGGAAACATAGCTAGAATTTTCTAAGTATGGGACCCCTTGTCAAGCTTAAGGGACTGAATTAAGCTAGAAATTTAGTGGGATCTTACAATATCTCCCCCTTGGGAATATTCATTCTTGAATGAGACTGACTGAGATGGGAGAAATGATAAACTTAAGTACATATAAGATATGCACGACTGAAACATGATTTCATGACTGATACAATTGATAAGCTGCGTTTATCATGCTAAATATGCATATCTGATACATTAATAACTAACTCATGAATACATGACTGGATTACTGATAAGCTAAATTTCTGATACTGAGCATGCATATCTGATGCATGAATACATAACTGAGCTGACACATGAATGCATGACTGAGTATGCAATGGTACTTAGTACCAAGTTTGTAATGGAAATCTGAACATAAAACTGAGTAAGCTTAGGGAAAACTGTTACCCTTAAACTGAAAGTACGGATGAACCCAATGTTATTTACGAAGGATGCATGAACAGGGACATCAAAACATACTGAGACTGAAACATGATACATGAATTGAATATCATGAACTGAATTGAACCCCTCGAATATATGTCTTACAACTGAGATTAGAACTCGAGGGTCAACTTATGAGTACCCACCACTTAATACTGAGTTCATTTCGTGATGAGAAAATAGGATGTTTATGTCATAAAGTTTGGGGGGTTATAGCGTATCTCCCTCTTAGAACTCTATGTCCCTCAAAGAATACTGACTTCGCTGAGCTACTGAGGAATACAGAGGCGATGCATAAGGCACCTATGAACTAAATCATGACTGAATATCTGGGATCTAAAACTAAGGCATGATATATGAACTGAGCTTAGCTTACATCTACCTAGTTGGTTTATCTTAGAATGGTTACATTCCTAAGACTTCAAATAGTTTGACTAGATGAAAGGGGTGGTACCCAAACTATGTGAACTTGTCTGTCTGACTACTAAACTAAATTTTTGGTTTTATGGACTAACTTTTACTAAAAAATTATATTTGACTGGAGTATTTATATGACACTCTTTCCATAGATTTCTAGTTACTGAATCTTAGCCTAGTCTGAGCAAGACATCTGAATAAGAGATCGCTACATGGTTCAGATTCTTGTATTAGGAGACAAGACCTACAAAACATCATCTAAGATAAGGTGACTAATCCTTATGAACTGCAACTGAAACAGATGAAAAGATTCATGTGGGTGCTGAGCACGAATACATAAATATCCTAACTTATCTGTTAACTAAATGACTGAAGGTTGGCAACTAGACATGTAAAACTGAATTAGACTTCGTTTAAATAACTGGAATGAAACTATAGAGTATAATGCATAGAAGGTAATGACTGACTGAGTATCATGAGGTAATAGAGCATGAGTGAGTGAAAACTGTATTACTTTAGAAATGCAAGACCAGGTGTCTAACATGATTCAAAAACATTCTATAAACTGAGGTATTGAAATACTAATAATGAGTAACAGATGTCCATATGCTATGGTCGGGTAATCCTGAAACTGAACTGAGTTTCTGATCTGACTGAACAAAAACTGGGACTGAGATTGTAGCTAAGATGGTAATTAAGACTGTAACCATAACTAAGACTGTATCTGGGACTAAATACTAGCTACTGATACTGGGGTTTAGACTAGTACTGAGGTACTAAATTTTGATAGCTCAATAACTAATAGCTGAAAACCATTGTCCTGTAGGACTATCTGAGTTCTTTACTAAATATCAATTACCGAACTGATGCTGTAACTAAGGACTAAGAGACAAAACATCAACACTATGAATTCACCATGAAATCTAAACTGGGAGTATGCATGACATAATTTGAGTTTGGCTAATCACCAGGAGTAGAGCATGAGTCATGAGCTGTGTGACCTGAGTTTGGAGTTTTTGAGTTCATGGAACATTATTCGTAATATTGAGTGAACGAGAATTCCTCTTACTAGGAACTGGAACACACATGATTCTATGGAAGGTGCGTAAATGTAAGTTGTGTTCATGGAAATGAGACATAAAGAATGCATAAGTATTGTGAAGACCGTAGTATAAAGCCTTGCACTGAGATAGGAATGGATCAAAAATTATCTTCCCTTATTAATTTTCTACACATACTGGCATTATTACTAGAATCTGAAGGCTTGACTTTCTAAGATATCATAACCGAATAGTCCCTGTATACCTGTCAGGCTATGTTAGACTGACCCACTGGGGTGGATACTGGAAAAGGTCTTGCTGACATTTGGTCTGACCTTAAAGCTGGCTATTATGTAAAGAGTTACAAAAAAAGGAGCTCCTAAATTTAAAGGAGCGTGAACATGTAAATGAGGGATCTGTAACATACCAGTGGCTATATTAGGAGGACTTTCCTGATCCTTTCGGGACTGAAATGCATAGAGTCTGTTTGGGCGTTGCCCATTAATAGCACTGGAATTGGCACCCTGCTAATTCGGACGACTGGACTGAGCTAAAGAACAACTGTACTGACTTCTTGGACAAAGCTTAGGAAAGTCTCAAACTCTGTAACCTAAATCACCACATCTAAAACACATATCACTGTCGGCTCTATATATACCCTTATGATGCTTACCACAAGTCTGACAAAGGGGATGGGTTTAGGCATTGCTGACACTACCCTGAGGTTTAGGGCCTGATGCCCTATCTCTATATCATCTCTGAATTTTTGCACTAGAGCACTGGCTGAGGAAGGAACTGAGGCTAAAAACTTCTGACTAAATTAAGAACGATTACCACCTCCTGATCTTGGTTAGGTAAAACTAAAGCTACCCATTCTGGTTCTCTTATTTTCTCTCTCCTTCTTCTTAAGCTTCTGCTTCTCAATCTGTTAAGTATGGACCATAAGCCTAGATATGTCCATCTCCTTAATCAACATAGTAGTTCTACACTCCTTAACCACTCTACCTGATACCCCAGACATAAATTTTCTCATTTTGGATCTACTATCTGCTACTACATGGGGAGAAAACCTGGCTAATTGAGTAAACTTGAGAGAATACTCTTTCACACTCATGCTACCTTGTCTAAGATTGATGAATTCTAACACTTTGGCTTCTTTCAGTTCTAAGGGAAAGAACCTATCTAAGAAGGCCGTAGAAAAACCTTCCCACTCTGTGGGCTCTGTATCTATACCTATGTCTACCTTTCACTACTTAAACCATATATGGGATACATCTTGTAGATGATAAGCGGCTAACTTGTCATTCTCACTGTAAGTCACTCCCATGATATCTGTGACTTTCTGAACCTGGTCGAGGAACTCCTATGGATCCTCTTCAGATATAAAACCTGAGAATAAGGGAGGATTCATTCGGATGAAGTCCTAAATCCAGGCTACAACAAAATTGTCCACTGGGTTGGTCGGAACAGCAGCTGGCCGTTTATTTTGAGTTGTGACTGAATTGGCTAGAGTAGTGAATGCAGTCCTGAATTCTACATGGGAAACGTGCTTGTCCAGAGGATCTGCCTAGATGGGCTGAGGTGCTGACTGATTCTCGATTCTTCTTTTGTAAACCCTTTTTGGAGGCATATTCTATAAACAAAAGGGAGGAATCGATTAGACTGAGAGTTAAACTTGAGCTCATGCTCACTCGCACTACATGAATACTGAAAGAAGGAAAATTATTGCTAAAACATCTTATAGCCTCTTGTACATAAATATGTCATGCAACACACCCATGCACAAGACTCTACTAAATGTGGCTTTTCAGACTTCCTAGGATACTTTTGAACCATAGGCTCTGATAACAAGTTTGTAAAACCCCGAGCCTAGTGCCCCGGACGTTACACGGTGCTAACAATATCGAAGGATCACTAGCTAACACATGACTGATACCTACTATAATAACTGTATAATTATACTAAAATATGCAAAAACAATGGGCTAAAATATCATAAGGTTCATAACAGAAACATAACTGATAAAACAATGTTTGAATGAGGTATGAAAATACCTAAAACTGAAGTAAACTGTCTGAACATTCCATAGTCTGAATAAGCCTCTAACTATCTGAAATAAGGAGTTGATAACACATGTCCCCAACTAACTCCAAACTATTGAAATAATCAAATAATAAACACTACAACAAACAGGCTATATAGTGGCGACAATTAGTGGCGAGTAAGTTTATTGTTGTAGAAACATCATATACAGTGGCGACAAATATTGCCGCTGCAATACATTATTTTTTTAGCATCGACTAATTGTTGTCACCACTAATACGTGTCACTGTATCGAAAATTTTAGTTCCCGCAAAAAAAAATTTTGAATCCATTTTTACAGTGGCAACAAATATAAAGTCATTGCTAATGTTACTTTGTGGCGACAGTCTCACCCCTAAAGTTAATTAATTTTATTTTTAATGCTAAACCTTCTAGTACATATATATATATATATATGTAAAAATTTTAGAAAATAAAAATTACAACAGTCCCAAAGTTGCTTGTATACCAAAGTAGTTATTCTTCAACAAAATTCATCATTGCTTCATTTCCTTTTTGCTCTAAACACAACCAAAATCTCAATTCTGAAATTCTATGGCACCAAAATCTCAATTCTCGATTATCGATTCCTTTTTGCTCTAAATAGATTTGTTGGTAAAAGTTGGTCAAATCTTTTGATTAAAGTTTATTGATAAAAGCCGCTCATTTCTTCAATTGATTTTTGCTTGAAATTCTTAGTTTTCTCAAAGAGGGTTCTCAAAATTTGTGCTCCATAAGGTATGTGGTTAAAATTCTTCTGGGTATTATGTTAAACCTTTAACAAATTAGCTTGAGGTTGGATTTTATTATGATTTTGAAGGTTTGGTGGTGTTCATCGGGTTTTTTCTCACATAGGTGTTGGTAATTTTCATGATTTTTTGTTGTTGTTTGATGGGATTGGCCAACCAAAGTCATGCTTTAATAGAGTTAAAGGGTTTTTTTGGACATGGGTGTTGGTGATTTTCCTTTTGTGCATGTTACTGCTTCTCCATGCTTTAAATGGGTGTTGGTGATTTTCTGACATGGGTGTTGGTGACATGGGTTTTTTCTTACATGGGTGTTGGTGATTTTCCTTTTGTGTATTGTTACTGCTAGTTTTGTGTTCTGTGTTGTTTCATCAAGTGTTTGATTTCTGTGTTGTTTCATCAAATATTGTTACTACAGTTCTTACTAAATTATATACATTACATTCGTGACTAGTTTCTGTTTGTTTGACTATGGATTTTGAGTTTGTTGTGATATTTACAATAAACTTCGATCTTGTAGTTATTTTGATTATTGTCATACTTGTATCGTTAATTAATTAATTGATTTGTTTTAATGATATAAAAGATAGGGATGTATAAAAGTCGGTTGAATGTTACAAACAAAGCAGACCCAAGATATAGAGATGGAGTAGATAACTTTCTTAATTGGGCATTCAATCAATCTGGGGTGAGCACTATTATTCGATATCCTTGAAAGGAGTGTATAAACACCATGTTTAAGCTGAGAATTGATGTTCAACTACACTTGTTTAATAATGGCTTCTGGGCTTCCAATAAAGTGTGGGATTATCATGGAAAAGTGTTGGACAAGGTTGAAAATTCTAATCTTCTAGGTAGTGAAGAAGTAGAAGAGGATGACGTTATTGAAATGATTCATAATACTTGTGGATATACAAATATGTAGTATACTACTAATTCTCGGGATGGCAATGAAGAGCCAAATGTGTATGCAGCAAAGTTTTACAGATTATTAGAAGATGCTCAGATAGAACTTTATCCGGGTTGCACAAAAGTTTCAAAATTGTCTTTTGTTGTTAAATTACTTCACTTAAAGTGACTTAACCATTGGAGAAACAAATCAATGGATGAGTTGTTGAACTTTCTTAAAGATGTTCTCCCTGAGAGGTCATCTATATCCAAGTCTTTCTATGAAGCAAAGAAAGTTCTTTCTGATCTCGGCTTGGGGTACACCAAAATTGATGCATGTAAAAATGATTGTATATTATATTGGCGCAATTATGATAAATTCCAATCATGTCCAAAGTGTGGTGAATCTAAATGGAAGGTAGAAGAACATAAAGGTAAGAAAGTAGCTCATAAAGTAATGCAACATTTTTCAATCAAAACAAGGCTTCAAAGATTGTACATGGCAAAAGAGACGGCAAAAAAGATGATGTGGCACAAGGAGGAAAATAGTAATGATGGTGTCATGCGACATCCATCTGACTCAATTGAATAGAAATCCTTTGATGCGCTCCATCCTACTTTTTCATCTGAGTTAATAAATATTCGATTAGGTTTAGCAAGTGACGGGTTCCAGCCAAATGGGAATATGAGTTCCAATTGTAGCATTTGGCCCGTCGTGCTAGCTACATATAATTTTCCACCATGGTATTGCATGAAAAGTTCATATTTCATGATGATTCTTCTTATTCTGGGCCCTAAGTGTCCAGGTAATGATATTGATGTATACTTACAACCAATGATTGAAGAGCTGAATGAATTATGGAATGGGGTGGTTACTTTTGATGCACACTCAAATTCTAATTTTCTTATGCGTGTTGCTCTCATGTGGATGATGAATGACTTTCCGGCATATGGTAACCTTTCCGGATGGTCAACCAAAGGTAAGCTTGCATGCCCTTGTTTCCATAAAGATACACATTCTATTTCCTTATGTAATAAGTTGTGTTATATGGGTCATCGCCATTTTCTTCCTATGACCCATCCATGGCATAGAAATAGAGTTTTATTTGATGGAAAAGTTGAAATGGGGGTTGCACCTATTCCTTTAACCGATGTTGAAGCACATGTGTAATTACATGATTTAGGCAATATGACTTGATAAAGGCCAAAAAAGAAAGTGTAATGTTTGTAATGATGCTTATAAATAGAGAAAGAAAAGTATTTTTTTGAATTGTCTTATTGGGATGATCATCAACTATGACATAACCTTGATCCGATGCACATAGAAAGAAATGTGTCTAAGAGTTTTTGATCAACTATAATGAGTATGGTTGGAAAGACAAAAGACACATTGAAAAGTAGATATGATTTGGTGGACATTGGAATTAGGCAAAGTTTGCATCTAATTGAGGATGGAGATAATATTTTGTTACCAACGGCATGCTATACTTTGTCCCTTGAAAAGAAGTTGAAGTTATGCGACTTCTTAGCTAATTTGAAGGTTCCAAATGCCTTTTCATCAAATAGTTCTAGGTGTGTTAACATTTTTGAGAAAAAGATACATGGATTGAAGTGTGATGATCATCATGTATTACTGCAAGATATTTTACCAGTAGCAATACGTGGTTTATTGCCTAAGGAAGTTTGTGAACCAATTATTGCCTTAGGAAAATTTTTCAAGAATCTATACTCTAAATGCATGACAATTGAAGATCTTGATATCCTAGAGGATGAAATTCCTATCATATTGTGAAAACTTCAAATGGTTTTTCCTCCGGCATTCTTTAATGTCATGATTCATTTGTCAATTCACTTGGCAAGAGAGGCAAAACTTGGTGGACCCGTTCAATATCGGAATATGTACCCTTTTGAGAGGTATTGTCTAATTCAAAAATTTAAATGTCAATATATATAAAATGTCATATTCTAAAATTATATAAATGATATATCTTTATATAGGTATTTTTGAGAACTTAAAGCATATAATCGCAACAAAGTTAATCCAGAAGGTTCAATTGATGAACGGTATTTGGTAGAGGAAAACCTTACGTTCTGTTCACGATATTTAAAGAACATATCAATTAATTTCAATAAATCAACTAGAAATGATGATGAATCTGTGTCAAATGGTGAGATGTCTATCTTTAAACACTCTGGAGAAACAAAAGAGGCTTCAGATGGAGGAAATAGGCTACCTCATGATGAGCTCAATCAAGCATGTATTTATGTGCTTTAAAATTGTGGAGAGATTTCACAATATAGGGAGTAAGTCTATTAATAGTTCAAATATAATTTGTCATTAATATAATTTAGTTAATCTTAACTAACACAAATTGTAGGGCATACATAAGATAGATTGAAGTAGAAGGTTCAACACATGCTCATAGAGTGCATAACAATGGATTTGTAGATTGGTTTTGTGCACACGTAGGTTTCTAATTAACAACTCAATAAATATTAGCATTTTTCAATGTTCTTATACTAGCCATAATATTGTTTCTTGTTTTTATAGATATTTTTACCATCTTCACAAGGTCGTGCCAATAATGAGATCATAAGTCTAGCTGTTGGTCCAGAACCATTGGTACATCAATATTTAACATATATGGTCAATGGATTTAGATTTCAAACAAAATACCTTAAGAGAAAAACACAAAATAGTGGATTTCTTGTGAGAGAAGATGTTTCAGACTCTAATAAGGAGTATTGTGGGGTATTAAAGGATATCTATGAGTAACATTATACAGGAAATAGAAAAGTTCATCTATTCAAGTGTCTTTGGTGGGATGTGGCACACCTAGGAAGAGGATATAAGATTGACAAATATGGTTTTACAAGTGTGAATACTCAATGTGTGTTGAATACAAATGAGCCATTTATGTTGGCATCTCAGTCTGAATAGGTATTCTACTTGAATGATTTGGTCGATAAAGATTGGCTTGTTGTTGTAAAGACTAATCCTTGTGAAGTTTTTAATATGCCTGAAGTTGAAAGAGAAGCACATTGAATGATGAAGTTTATTAACAAGATGAAGTTGAAGATATTTTGTGTGGCAATAATCAAGAAATTGATATTGAGGTGTCTTTGCATAGTGATGATGTTGAAGCAGAAATCGTTTAACGAACCAATGATCAATTAAATGAGGAAGATAGTTTCATTAATGACAATGATACTGGTGTTTCAGATAATAAAGAAAGTAAAGAAGAGCTTCTTGATGATAATGATAGAGAAGATAGTGATTGAGAGTAAAAGACTGAAGAGAAGTTCTTCGTATTTTATGCTCTAACTAGGCTGGCATTTGTTTTGAGAAGTTATTATTAGGCTGATATGTGGTGTTTTATGTTCTTAATAGGCTAACATCTTGTATTTTATGTTCTTATAATGATACCTTGTATTTGGCATTGTTTTTCTTGCAACTTTTAATTGTAAATGATGTTAGTATTTAAGTAGAATCAATAATTTTAAATAGTTCAACAAACTATTTGATATTCTATAATTAATTGATTTAATGTTTCATTTGATAAATTGATATTTTCCTCGACAGTAGATATATACTTTATCATCTTTAATTTCTGGTTCTGATACACTTCTCCTTTTTAACCTAATGTTGTAGGGAATGAAAGGAGCTGGGTGAGGTAAAAGTGAAAGAGGAGGTGCGGGATGTGGATATGGACGTGGAAGCTTTCCAAAATGTGGAAGTTCTAAAACAACATCTCATCCACAAATACAACCAATAGGAGTTATTGCGCCTTCTTTGGAGACTGAATAGTCATCTAATCCAAACCAAGGACCTCTATAAACAGAATGAATGTCAAGTGGCCCTGTCCAAAGGACATCCCCAGAGACACAATCATCAAGAAATCTAAATAAAAATGTACAACTTAGCCTAGAGGCTAAAACTGGTCCAGGTTAGTTCACGATTAACTTCTCTTCTTATTAATTCCTTACATATACATAAGCACCATCATGTCATCCTTTTTTTGCTTGTTCTTGATTAATGTATTTGTACCACAGGGGGCTTATCTTTGGTTTTGAGTGAATGTTGGTGCATCCATGAGGTTTTTGTTAGTCTAGATTATCAAACGTCATTCTTTAAAAACCCTGTCCTTCTGCAAATCATCCATTTTTTTGTAAGCACTTGTTTAGGAAAAAAAATTAAGAACTTCTACTGGGACAGTAGTGCATTGGTATAATGTTCTCGACTTCTTTGGTAATACTTGTATTTTTGTTATAAAACTTTCATACATAGTTTGCAGACTGCAGCATATATGCCTTCTTTCTGTATAAACATATTTTCTTATCAAAATAAATAAGGAAGAAAACATTAGGTGTATCAGTTTTTATTTATCATAGAAAATAGAGAATGTTGTTTGCCAATTATGATGTAGTTGCTTGCTGGAAATTGTACATTAGTTGGTGTTATGTAGATAACTTTTGTTCATATTGTTCCAATGTGGCCAACTGGTATCGTCACTATTACAGAAATACTAAAATTGTATTTTTATCTGTGCTCTTGCTGCTTTGAACTTTAAAAATATTCTATACTTTTCTTTTAGTGCACCTATGTAGCTTCTATTTGTATAGACTATGGAATCTTGGAATTCTTAGATAAATGCTCTTTGTAAATTTAAGGAGTGAAAGTTGGCATTGGAGGCTTTTAGGTTGATGTGGTTAGATGGGTTCGAGGCTAGTTCATTTATGTTGGTGAGTATGGCACTTGTAACTTAAAAGGAGCAAGGATTAAAATTAACTTGATGAAGTTCTCATGTTCTTATGTTCACTAGTCCTCATGCTCTCATGTTCACTAGTTCTCATGTTCTCATGTTCTCATGTTCTCTCTTGATATAAATTAACTTACTTTATGAAGATATTATCTTATAATCCAACACACCTCTGGGTCAATGGTTCAGTCCCAGCCCAACTGTGAAGAATAGATTTCATCAATTTTAGTTCACACCTCCACCTTCCTTAGGCCTCTAAAACAAGTAATGAAGGTCGTGACAGTGGCGGTATCATTAAATACTGGTAAAGATGGAAAGACTAGATTTATCTTGATCCCCTGAATGGAGCAACCATTATTCTTGTATTCAAGAATAGAAGTGGTAGTGGTATTGTTAAGAGGTCCTTGAAATCAGCAGATCACTACCTTAATTTGAAGGAAAAGGGAAGACAATAGGCAGATCACTACCTTAATCAGCAGATCATTGCCTTATTTCAGTTTTTTTTGTTCCCACTCCAACACACTTCCTCCCCCGCCATTCGCTTGCTCACGGTTTCAATTCTGTCAGCATCTTCTTCAATTTGTGCAAAATACAACTATCGATGATATTTTTTTGTTCTTCCTTTGTGAATATCTAACTTTGTTTGCTTCACTTATGAGCTTGTTATAGTGAAAATTTTGTCAAAAACTTAGAGATTATGTTCATAGAGCTGATGATATTGACATATAAAGTTTAATTATGAGTTTGCATAGTAAAAATCTTGTAAAAAACTTGTCGTTTATGAACATAAGAGGCATCTGAAGCAACAACTATTAGTTTCTGGTTTGCCACAGTAAAGAAAAGTTCTTCATTGACTGTAGCATTGATAACTCGAAGATGGTTGGTTTCACCAAATTTCACAAGGACTACGGTAGTGTCTACATAAAGGTGAATCCATCTTGATGATATCTATAAAAACATGATAACTGAGTATGTTACACTAAATCCATCTGGCGTATGTGAGGATGAACTAGTTAGTTTAACAAGTGACCCTTATAATATATAAGAGATAAATATATACTACTATTTAGAAATAGTATCACATATGTTTTTATTGACAATCACATGAGAAATTGATGTTAAAATTTATGAAGTAACACTTGAATTGAATATTGTCTAGCTTTCGTAAGATATTTCTAGTTCTACTGTGCTTAACTGGTACATCAGTGCCTTAATCAGTAGATCACTGCCTTAATCGGTAGATCACTACCTTATTTTAGTTTCTTTGGTTCTCACTCTGCCACACTTCCTCCCCCGCCTACCGCCTGCATTGACAACTCGAAGATGGTTGGTTTTACCAGAGTTCATAAGGACTACGGTAGTGTCTGCATAAAGGTGAATCCAGATTGATGATATCTATAAAAACATGATAGCTAAGCATGATCTAACCAGAGTAATTAACAATCTGTATGCTTTAAAACCATCTTTTTATCTACCTCTGTCAAACAGTCGACATCTTCAAAATGGTAGTAGCCCTCTACTCTTTATTTTGTGTATTTATGCAGCTAGCAGGTGTAAAATTTTGTTGTTTAGAAGGTAAGGGATGTGATGTACATGTTCAAAAAATTTTCAAATCAATTTTTGAAACCAAATACAAAGCTACAATGATTCCATAGTTTGTCTATATTTCTTTTATTCTGTACTTGACTTTTTTTCATTTGCTACTTTCTCTATTTGAAGCTTTGATTTCTTTCCTGTTGTGTGGGAATTTTCTTACCAGATTATGTTCATTAAATTCTTGCTCGACTCCCTAACAAGTTCAAGTCCCCAACTCATCTTCTATTCGGTTTTCACTTCCAAATATGATACGTAAAACATCTTACACTTGTCTTGTCGGCCCGACCTTCTTACTACTAATCTGATTTCTCATTCACATGAGCTTATAAGTTTATGCTTAACATTGCATCCATCTATTGAGGAACTAATATCTACCATAAGTCATAATACTTTCTGGATATCCAACCTGTACAGCAACAAACACCCTTTTGCAGACACCTACACAACAACAAACACACAGAAACCAAATTCTTCTCAATCCATCATAATATCAATTAGATGAGGAGGGCATGTTGCATTTTTTTAAATAATGAAATATTTTCTTGGTTCGCAGTTTCCCGCATCAATAAAAGGAAAGAAAGAGGGAAACACAATTCTAAAACTATGGATTTTAAGATTAAACATGGAGGAAAAATCAAAATTATGATTTCAGATGACATTGATAGAGCTGTATGTTTTGGAACTAGAGACATTTTCAATTACTCTAGTTGGATCATGAGAACCACTATCTCATTTTGAGATGAAAATTGGCAGAAGATAGTCTTAACGCATGGAGATGCAATGTGGCTTAGGGTCAGGGTAATTACTCTTAATATTGTATTTCCTTTATATTTTATGTTTTATCTATATACAGTTAGAATATCAAATATAGTGTTACATTGTATGCATGATACATTTGAAGTTCAAAATGGGCTGCTAGAGAAGCTTTGTGATAAGCTCTATACAAAAACTTTTTAGATCATGGAAAACTCGATTACATGTTATCTACTCTAGCTATGATAATGATAAAGATTGATTGTCTCATCGACCTGAGGATGTTGAGTTGGATGACTGGAAGCACCTAGTGGAATATTTTGGCAGTGGTGAATTCAAGGTAACTTAATAAATAATTAGAATTTTACACATAATAATAATAACTATTTATTGATTGATTAGAGATTTCCTAATCTACTAACTTAAGTGCAGGTCGTTAGCGGGAGAAACAAAAGAAAAAGAGAAAAAAATAACCAAACATTCGTGTGGTACAAGATCATTTGTAGAAGTAGGGGAATCTACGGTGAAAATACATTATATTTGTTCTTTTGTTTTTACATATACTTCTTTGGTATTTATACAATTGTTTGCTTATATTTTTCCTTTTGATATTACAGAGAAATTCTCTAACAGGAGAAAAGGAGACACCAGATAACATCTAGGAGATTAAACATACACGTAAGAATGTTAATGGATAACGAGTATGGTTGGATCCACAATCCGAAGAGATTCACGTACTTTTCTAAAACTATTGCCTTATTTCCTTCCCGATGTACTATCAGTTATGCTCAGTATATTATGTATGGATGTAAATGTTAATGTATTATTATAAGGACAGCTTTATCAACTGAGAATCCCATGACTAGCGATGAGATTTTATCTTCGGTTCTTAGGGTGAGATTAGGATATATTCGGGGAAAAGGACATGGGAAGAAGCCTCCTAAAAAGAGTCAAAGGTATCAATTAAACATAGAGGCCAGCGTGTCTTCAGCGGTAGAAAGTATACATCAAGAGATGCAACTTGACATGGAAAGAAAGTTGCAAGAAGAGCGTAAACAAATGGCAGCCGACTTGAAAAGAGATATGGATCAGGATTTGCTAAAAAAATTGGAAGAGGAACGTGAACACATGAAAGAAGAAGTAGAAAAAATATTTCAAGAAAAAATGGCTGCTCTCATGGCTGGAATGCAACAGGTATTTTCTTGACTAGAATTTAGTTTTTAGATTGTAACAACTTAAACTGTTGTGTTATCATTATTGCTTCATTAAGTCATTATCCAACTAGATTGTGACATATTTACCCATCAAAGCTAGAGAATGATATCCCCTACTAGCTATCTGAAATTGTGTGGCATTACTTGTACTAATTGTGAAAGAGGTTCTCTTCCTCATCTTGACATGGAGTGTACACCCTCACCTTTAAAATGGAAAAGATCATACAATTAAAATTTTTGGACATAATCTTGATAGTTGAAACATTATGTTATCAGGGAATTTAAAGCTCTAAGAGACTTCAGAAGATAAATGATTGACCGACTCATATTATATCTTATGCTTATGGTGAAAATTGTTGTCACCATTTAGTTTCGTGAGAATACTTTTTGATATTACCTTGACTTTATAAACATTAGTGATTTTAGCTGGTATAGATAGCTGGTACATATTTTAGTTTCTTCATATATTTTAAGGTGCCTGAAATCGCCTGATCACTACCTTAATTTGAAGAAAAAGGGAAGACAATCGGAAGATCACTGCCTTAATCGGAAGATCAGTGCCTTAAACGGAAGATCACTGCCTTAACTGGTAGATCACTACCTTATTTTAGTTTCTTTTGTTCCCACTCCACCACACTTCCTCCCCCGGTTTCCGACTGCTCAATTTCGTCGGCATCTTCTTCAATTTCTGCAAAATACAACTATCGGTGATATTTTTTTGTTATTCCTTTGTGAATATCTAGCTTTGTTTGCTTTACTTATGAGCTTGTTATAGTGAAATTTTTTTCAAAAACTTAGAGACTATGTTCATAGAGCTGATGATATTGACATATAAAGTTTAATTATGAGTTTGCATAGTGAAAATCTTGTAAAAAATTTATAGATTATGTTCATAGAGCTATTAAATTGTGAGTTCACGTAGTGAAAATCTTGTAAAAAAATTGGAGATTATATTCATAGAGATGATGATATTAATATATAAAGTTAAATTATGAGTTTGCATGGAGGAAATCTTGTAAAAATCTTGGAGATTATGCGCATAGAGCTAATGATATTGATATATAAATTTAAATTAATGTATAGAATTAAGATATAAAAATGGAAAATAAAAAAGAGGATTTAAATTTTGCCTTTCTAGATTCAACAGTTGAGGTGCCCGAAAGCTGGTATGGATACCAAGGTTATCAAAAAAAAAGAGTGAAATTTTCAACTGTTTTTTCTGAGGACAAAAGGTTACGTGAAGGTTTTGTTAGAGGGAACTTGCAATTTTATTGGTAACTGCTGATGTTCGTAACTGCTGACTATATGATTTAGGTTTATATTCCTTTCTACTTTTACTATTTACGTTGATATACGTTTCCTGAGCCGATTGTCTTTTGAAAACAACCTCTCTACCTCCATGAGGTAGGTAAGATCTGATACACTCTACCCTCCCTAGACCCCACCCATGGAATCCCATTGGGTGAGTTGTTATGTATGCATAAAAATTTGGTCTTACACATCTGAACAGTGGTCTGCTTCTCAGAAACATCTCAATGGTTGTAGAAAGTTTCTCGGAGCAATCCTATCCCTGATCTTCTTTTATATTCTTCGTCTAGTATATACATACCTACCTTTTGATATCATTTAACTCTATATTTCTAGTGCTTCTTCAAGTGTTTCGTCAAGTAAATTTCCCACCTCATGTTGCATTCTTGCATTTCATTTTCTGTTTGTATTAGTACCCTTTGTTTGCTGTAATTATTTCTAATCTTGTCCAATCTTCTGTGATATCATCCATCTTAAACATACACATCACACAATATTCATATGAAAATTGCATCTCATCGTGGAATCTTATCCTTCATATAATTGGTTATCTCACCCTATTAATTAAGGTAAACAAGTATAGATTTAAGGAATGTCCCTATATACACCTACAGTAATGGTAAACCCTTTAGTATCTCCTTATATTGATCTTAATTAAACATGTGATTGCTGCCTTTGTAAATAGGTTGTACTAAAAGTGAAACACCATATTTAATTTACAACATTACTTCCAAATCCTACTAACTCCTACCGGAATTGAATCTATAGTGTCATTATTTTATTTTTTGTAAAATTCAATCTCTTATAAGAAATTGATAATTGGTTTTTAATTTATAGATTAGGCAAAAGCCTCTTATTTGAAGATTTTTAGTAAAAAGGGTGATTTGGTGTTTTTTAATGGCAGGGACGTTCTTAAACAATGGGTTGACCAATGAGGAGCATGAAGTCGTAGAATGCATTTTTGATTTTTGACCATATGTATGAATATGATAAAACTAAAGCACAATGTCACTATTAACCTAGATGTCGTTGACTTCTTATTAAGGGAAGTACTTATATATTTGATCGGAGGATGATTTTGTAAAACACTATTGGATGCTGTAATTAGCTAATATTATATAAAGTTCTTAAGATTTGTTGTCAATTTGGTCTAATACACGTACAAATTCAATTTTATGTGGCTATACAGCTGTAAATTCTTTTCAGCAACAAGATGGGTTGCTACTAATAATATAGGTTTTAGTGATGAATTAAAAATGTGGTCATTATTGATATTGATTTTAAAGCGACAAAGTCGCTACTAATGTAGATGTTTTAGTGGCGAAAATAAAGTGGTCACAATTGATGGTAATTTTATGGCAACAAGAAAGTGGTTATAATTGATGGTTCTTACGTAGCAACAACAAAGTCATCACAATTGATTGTTCTTTTGTGGTGACAACAAAGTGGTCACAATTGATGGTTCTTTTATGGCGATAAGAAAGTGGTTACAATTGATGGTTCTTTTTGCAGCGACAATAAAGTCGTCACAGTTGATGGTTCTTTTGCGGCGACAACAAAATGGTCACAATTGATGAAGCTTTCGTGGAGACAGTGTCACTGCTTATTCTATTATATCAGTGGCGACCTAGCCTAAATACATTTTTCCAGAATATATTTTGTAGCGTATTTATCTATCTTTTATGGCAGTAGAAGCCGTCACAAATACATATTTATTGTGGTACCTTCTCTTTGTCATCACAAATAACCTTTAGTGACAAAATTATTACCGACGAGTAATTGTCACTGCTGAAAATATTTAGTGGCAACTTTTTGGTTCTTTTGCAGCAAGTTTTTTCGCCACTAAAAACCTGATTTCTTATAGTGAAACTAATCATGTCCTCGAACTATGAGGACTCACTACTGATTTGACTGCTGAAAGCTAAACTACAAAGTGCGGTCGAGAACCTGAGCATCTGAACCTATGGTATAAAATACCATAGCGCAAGAGAAAAGTATGTGTCGGTACGTGAGAATGTACTGGCATGCAGAGTGAGGTAGGTTGAATGCATGGTTTGCATGAACAATAAATAACTAATAACTTGAGTATGACTGAATGAGAGTAAATGTATGAATATGTAAACTGTAACTGAGGACGTACTAACACTGGATACTGAATTTTGAATATTGATGTATTGACATCTGAGTTTACTAAGACTGGGATACTAAATAACTGGGTTTACTAATGTTGATATCTAACTTTACTGATAACTGATATCTGAATTTACTAGTACTATATTATTGATAACTGATAACTGAGTGACTGTTATGACAGTCTTGAATCTATAGAACTATCTGAGTTCTATACAGTACTGGATGACTGTATCCGACAGTCCTGATTTTGATGGAACTAGATAACTTTCGTTCTGAGCTGAGTGACTGTATCTGAAGTCTTGAAATCTGTAGAACTCAACTGGTTTCTATTACTGAGACTGAATTTAAAATTAAGACTGTGGGAGGTAATCATCTAACTGACATGCCCCAAATCTGAACTAGTAAGGTCCAACCTGTAAACCCAGCTGGAAGGGTATCAGCGCTATTCCATGGGTAAAGATAAGCTGTGAGTAATCCCTTTCTGATAGGGAGCTCTTTCGTCAACCCCTCCAAGTGGGAAAACTCAAATGAAATATATAATCCCTAGACTCATAGGGGTACATCTCAACCTATGCTGGCTATGTAGTTCTGGAACGCAAGGATTGCTTCTAGGAATCACACCCTCTATAAGCAGTGTATGTTTCTATCCTTGGGTTCACTCTGTGTTGAATCCTACTCCCATCTAAATAGACACCCAACTGAACAGACACTGAACCGATTATACTAAGCTGAACTAGACTGAGTTCACTAAATTTCATTGACTGACAGAATACTATTGAGATCTGATACTGACTGAGATTTGTTGAGATTACTGATATTACTGAGATTACTGAAATTACTGAGATTACTGAACTGATACTGAATTTACTAAGTTTTCCTGAGTTATGTGACTGACTGAATTCTACTGATCATGGCTTGATTGAGAGTTCCTTGAAAACTGAGACTGGCTCTAAGTACACAGCTAAATTATCGGGTACAAGTACCCCCAAGACTCGATAGCATGAAACTGACAAGACATGACACTTCTTGGATACATGACCATAGTCAACAATTCATAATACAATCATTGGGAAAAATTCATGAGTCATTTAATAATCATAATCTTGTAAATGGATAGGATTATAATCCAACATATCAAAAATTCATAAATCTAGTCTCATGAACACTCCATCAAATCATCACAAGACATAACGTTAGCGTGAGAGTCCTTTTGAAAATGTAGTTATATCTTAAGTTCATCATGTAGATCAATAAGGGTTCATAAAACACAATTCTAATAACTTAGGCACTTTGTCAAACACATGGAAAGCATAGACTTAGGCTTAGGTATGAACATTAATCAATTACATCATGGATACATTAATCAACCCATTTTCATGAAATTCAATCCACATACTAACTTAATATCAAGGAATACATAAAGATTCCATCATGGAAACCACACACAATCAACAACATGGATACAATTTCAACCCACAATATAAACATCATTATTTAGTTTTAAAAAATGGTTTCTTGAACACCAAGGATGGAAGAGGATCCGTGGATGAACACTTTACATACCTTAGTGGATGATTTCTTGAAGATTGGTAGAGGAAAGCTTGAATTCTCAACTTGGAATTGATCACGTATGGTTTCTTGTTCTTGAGAAATTGTGGAATAAAGAATGTATTTAGCCAAAAGAGGGCTAAATTTTGTGTTTATGAGAGCTGAAGGTTAGGGAAAAAGACCTAGTTACCCTTAATGACACGGACATTGAATGGCTAAAAATTGGGCATCAACGCGTTTGGCGACGTGGTGCATTAACGGCATCGACACGATAGTTGATGTATCACACCATGATCGCGTCGGGTCTCAGTACTTTTGACCCTGGCAACCTGCAACAATATCAACCAACACGATAGGCAATGCGTCGCACCAAGATCATGCTGGTCCACTATTTTGGACTTCCAAACGTGGTCTAAACAAGTTTCAAAAAACTTTGAAACTTATCCGAGAACACCTGTTGACCTTCTTAATCATGAATCAACAAAAATATAGACCATTTAAGGGTATTAAGGTCGCGAAATGAGATTGCGAACTTTCAAATGCTAAAATAGGATAAGTCTGGAAACTTAGCTCGAATTTTCTAAGTATGGGACCCCTTGACAAGCTTAAGGGACTGAATTAAGCTAGAAATTTAGCGGGGTCTTACACATATACACAATTAAGTCGATTATAAACTACAATTAAGCCATAACCTACTATATACATTTTATTAAATTCACACTATCTTTCAAGATGCAATACGACGTACTAAATCTATTAGTGTACTTAAAATCATAAAGAAATTTGATCAAGTACTTTCATATATCAATATTTTGTCTCTATCATCGACATTATTTCAATAATTCATCATGATTATCAACAAGCCATTTATATCGTTACTTTAAGGAGTTATCGTTATCAAACAAGCCATTCATAGGCACAATTCAATAAACCATCATTATCACAAATTTAGTAACTCATAGGCATCCAATAGATATAGTATTTTTATCAATATCAACACATAAATATCATAAAATAAGTCATAATTTAATGCTTAAGCATTCAAGTCACTATTGGAGCCTTAATTACTCATTAATTATTAAAAGTACCATTACCTTCTTAAATACCATAGCTTGGGTTTTAACCACACCACCTGTAACTAGCGCATTCACGTGTATCATTATCCTCTACCTCTTTTTACAAAATACAATCATCAGACTAATTCAAGGCATATATCCCTTAGATATTACTATGCTCATCAATATTTGATCTTAGCATAATTCTCCTCATCATATTAATTCACCATACATACAACTAAATACCATTACAACTCAACTAGGTTCATCTCTAGAACAACTAAAAAAACATCTTGTTCATATATTACATTTACAACAATCTTCTTTCGGACATATAACACATAATATCATAAATCACTACTAAAAAAAATTAAAAACCGACCATAGAATGTGGGCGGTTTTCTAATTTATTTTTTTTAAAGTGACCACATGTTGTTGTTTTTATATTTTAAAAAATCAAACTAATTATTTCAATAATTTTTATATCAATTATAATTTATTTTACAAATAAAAATTAAAAAAAAAATAAAAAACCAACTACTAGTGGTCGATTTTTCAAAAAAAAATAATTTAAAAATATTTTTAAAAATCGACCACTTGTGGTCAGTTTTAAGAATTTATTTTTAAAAAAACAACCTCTAGTGGTCGGTTTTGTAAAAATATAATTAAAAAATATTTTTAAAAACCGACCATTTGTGGTCAATTTTTAAAAATTGTTTTTAAATTAAAAAAAAAAAAAGACCACTTGTGGTCAGTTTTTGAATTAAAAAAATAAAAGAAAATACTTTTAAACATAATCTTTATATGTAATCAATAATTATATATATGTAATCAAATATATATATATATATATATATATATATATATATTAGTTTAATAAAAAATAATTATATCTATAATGTAATATATATATATATATATATATATATATATAATTTTTTGAAATTACTTTGATCACACATAGTCGATAATCAGTATAATAATAATAAAAATCAATCATTCTTAAATTTTTTGAAAAAATTACACTTAAAAATATATTAAATAAAATAAACAAATTATGTTAAACATAATCTTTATGTGTTACTTATGATTCACTAAATAAAATAAATATTTTCCTTCGTGTATACGTTAAATACGTTAAACATGCATAATCTTTGTATAATGAATATGTGTATATATATCGTACCGTTGACATAATGATATTATGCTACTGTTGTTGTTATAATAATGTAACGTACATATATAGCCAATAATTCATCAGAATATAATGAATGTGTTCTATTATGAGGTAATATAGTACTCATTCAAGAGTTCATATATATAAATATCATATACATATATATATATATATATAAATACATATATATATATATATGATGTAGTGATCGATCAATTAATGATGTATTCAAAAACTAGCTAGTAGATATATCCAAACATATTATTGAATACCTTGATTTGAAATGATAGAAGTGATAATATACTATACATCGAAGTTATATTAATGTAAGCTAATCTAATCAATCGATAACTCATCAGAGTATGTATATAAAATACATCGTATTATATTATTGGATAGTATACTACTCGTGTATGTATGTGATGTATATAGTACGTATTTAGAACTTGATATAGTCGATAGTGTGTATATGTGTGTGTATGTATAGGTATAGGTATATATATATATATATATATATATAATATATACATATTATATAGAGACGGTATATTAATGACATAAGACAAACCAACCGATAATTTATCTGAGTATATGTGAAATACGTTGTTGATTATTATGGGATAGTAAAATCCGGCTTGTGATGTATATAATACGTATTTGAAAACTGATATAGATAATTGAATAAATGTATAGATACGTATATCTCGTGTAGTGACATTGCAACAATCGAAAGCTAAATAACTGAATCTATATATCAAAATATTTTGAATGATACATTGATATCATATTATTGAGGAAATAGATATACTATTTTGTGTCAATGTAGACACGCGTATTGAAATTGTAATAACTTAAGACAAGTAATCGATAATTTATTTGATTAACACGTTGTATTACTAGGTATATATATATATATATATATATATATATATACACCTAGTAATACAACGTGTTAATTAGATAAATTATTGATTACTTGTCCTACGTTATTACAACTTCAATAATATAATCGTATTTAAAAACTAATTAACCAAAAATTTATCTTAATTTGCAAAATTCATTGATATTATTATATGACTGAGAAAATATACTACTCTTGCTAAAGTGATGATACAATAACTAATTATCTGATTTAAATATATACACGTTGTATTAATTATTTAGATGTTTTGTATAAATATTATAGAATTTATCAAAAAATTATTTTGTTAAAAATTAATTTTAATTCATTAATTAATTTTAATTTACTAATTGTAGTTTGTTAAACATTAATTTAATATCAATGGAACTTAATGTTAAAAAAAATATTTGAAAATCGACCACATGTGGTCAGTTTTCTAGACAATATTTTCTAGAAAATCGACCACTTGTGATCGGTTTTCAAATAATTTAAAAAAAGTTTCATTAACCCGACTCGACAAAAACAATAAAATATCAAAACACACACACCCCTAACCTAATCTGGCGATCTCAGCTATACACACACACCAACACACACCAACACACACCAACACACACGAGACACCAAAATCCGGCTAGGTACTCCGATCTGGCGACTGTTCCCGCTCTAATCCGATGACAATAGCTCGGGTATAAAGCTATTTTTGTGTTGTTTTTTTAACTTTTTGAGATTATTGAATTCCTTTTATGGTTTAGCTTGTTGGTTTAGATATGGATTTCACTTGAATGAAGTTATTCATGGTAGAAATCAGTTAAAATTTGAGTCTTTTGAATCTTTAGCTATGAAATTTTGAAGTTGTTGATTTGCTTTTATGGTATCTTTTGATATGGGTTTTGTGGTATTGAAGTTATTATTGGTTGGAATTCCTCAAAGTTGGAATCTCTAGTTGTGATTTGTTGAGATTGTCGATTTACTTTTATGGTTTAGCACTTTAGCTTGTTGTTTTTTATATGAGTTTTGCTAAATCACACAAATTTTGAATATTTTGTCATATTTTTTTTAGGTTCTTGATTATTATTTTTTGGTTGGATTAAAGTTATTATTGGTTGGAATTTGTCAATGTTGGAAACTTTAGCTGTCAACGTTTAAAATTTTGATTTGCTTTTAAGGTTAGCTTGTTGTATTTGATACTGGTTGAAGTTATTCATGCTAGAAATCTATTAAAGTTGGAATCTTTAGTTGTGTTTTTTTCAGATTCTTGATTTCCTTTGGTGATTTTGCTTGTTGTTGTTTATATGGGTTTAGTTGGATTGAAGGTTTTATCGACTGAAAATTATTTGTCTGTTTGGATACTGTTTATTAAATATTTTGATTTTGAATGACAGGTTGAAAATTATTATTCTTCTCCTAATTTAGTATCTTTGAGTTAGATTTTAGCTAAAGTTTACGAATTTCAGTTCGAATTACCTAAATTTTGGTTAGTCTTGACATTTACTAGCATTTGACTTCTAATAATTTTACTATTTGACAGATTCTGAATCTGGTATAAGGATTGCTTTGCTGTTTTTTTTTCGTGAGTGCTTATCGATATCTTTCACTTTAATTTAGGCCAAACAAAGGTAAGTTGTTATCTTCTTGTTATTATTCTTATTGAAGTCTAGTGAAGCCATGTGTTTGCTCTTATTCGATTCCCTAGCATTGTTGTTATCTTCTTGCTATTGTTCATATTGAAGTCTAGTGAAGCTCTGTGTGGCCTTGTTTGATTCACTAGCATTGTTGTTGACATTTTGTAGGTCTTGTTATTGTTTGTTTCTTGAATGTGATTTTATTTTGATACTTGGTCACTTGAAAAAGGTAAAGTGTAGGAACTTTAAAGGGGATTTTTTTCTTTTGTATGTGGCTTGATGGTGACTTAGTTGATTGAAAATGGTTAAGTGTGAGGACTTTAAAGGAAATTTTTTTGTTTTGAATGTGGTTTGGTATGTGACTTTGATGGTTCAAAACAGTTAAGTGTAGGGACCTTAAAGGTGATTTTTTATTTTGAATGTGGTTTGGTAGGTGATTTAGTTGCTTGAAAATGGTTAAGTCTAGGGACTTTAAAGGGGATTTTTTTTGTGTTTTGAATGTGGTTTTGTTTTGATACTCAGTTGGTTGAAAATGGTTAAGTGTAGGGACTTCAAAGGGGATTTATTTGTTTTAAATGTGGTTTGGTTGGTGACTTAGTTGGTTCAAAATGGTTAAGTGTAGGGACTTTAAAGAAGATTTTTTTGTTGTGAATGTGGTTTGTTTGGTGACTTAGTCACTTGAATATGGTTAAGTGTAGGAACTTTAAGTTGGATTTTTTTGTTTTGAATGTGTTTTGGTTGGTGACTAAGTTGGTTGAAAATGGTTAAGTGTAGGACTTTAAAGGGGATTTTTGTATTTTGAATGTGGTTTGTTTGGTGACTTAGTCACTTGAAAATGGTTAAGTCTAGGGACTTTAAAGGGGATTTTGTGTTTTGAATGTGGTTTTGTTTTGATACTTAGTTGGTTGAAAATGGTTAAGTGTAGGGACTTTAAAGGGGATTTTGTGTTTTGAATGTGGTTTTGTTTTGATACTTAATTGGTTGAAAATGGTTAAGTGTAGGGACTTTAAAGAGGATTTATTTGTTTTGAATGTGGTTTGGCAGGTGACTTAATTGGTTCAAAGCGGTTAATTGTAGAGTCTTTAAAGGGGATTTTTTTAATTTGAATGCGGTTTGGTAGGTGACTTAGTCGGTTCAAAACGGTTAAGTGTAGGCACTTTAAAGGGGATTTTTTTGTTTTGAATGTTGTTTGATTGGTGACTAAGTCACTTGAAAATGGTTAAGTCTAGGAACTTTAAAGGAGTTTTTTTTTTTAAGGTGGTTTTGTAGGTGACTTAGTTGCTTGAAAATGGTTTAGGGACTTAAGAGGGAATTTTTTTATTTTGAATGTGGTTTGGTTGGTGACTTAGTTGCTTGAAAATGGTTAAGTGTAGGGAATTTAAAGGGGATTTTTTTGTTTTGAATGTGGTTTGTTTGGTGACTTAGTCACTTGAAAATGGTTAAGTCTAGGGACTTTAAAGGGAATTTTGTGTTTTGAATGTAGTTTTGTTTTGATACTTAATTGGTTGAAAATGGTCAAGTGTGGAGACTTTAAAGGAGATTTATTTTTTTTGAATGTGGTTTGGTAGGTGACTTAGTTGGTTCAAAATGGTTAAGTGTAGGAACTTTAAAGGGGATTTGTTTGTTTTGAATATGGTTTGATAGGTGACTTAGTTGCTTGAAAACGGTTAAGTCTAGGGACTTTAAAGGAAATTGTGTGTTTTGAATGTGGTTTTATTTTGATACTTAGCTGGTTGAAAATGTTTAAGTGTAGGGACTTCAAAGGGGATTTTTTTGTTTTGAATGTAGTTTGGTAGGTGACTTAGTTGGTTCGAAGCGGTTAATTTTCGGGACTTTAAAGGGGATTTATTTGTGTTGAATGTGGTTTGGTAGGTGACTTAGTATGTTCAAAAAGGTTAAGTGTAGGGACTTTAAAGGGGATTTTTTTGTTTTGAATGCGGTTTGTTAGGTGACTTAGTTTCTTGAAAATGGTTAAGTGTAAGACTTTAAAGGGGATTTTTTTATTTTGAATGTGGTTTATTTGGTGACTTAGTCACTTGAATATGGTTAAGTTTTGGAACTTTAAAGAGGATTTATTTTTTTTGAATGTGGTATTGTACATGACTTAGTTGGTTCAAAACAGTTAAGTGTAGGGACTTTAATGGGGATTTTTTTGTTTTGAATGTGGTATGGTTGGTGACTTAGTTGGTTCAAAACGACTAAGTGTAGGGACTTTAAAGGGGATTTTTTTATTTTGAATGTGGTTTCGTAGGTGACTTAGTTGCTTGAAAATGGTTAAGTCTAGGAACTTTAAAGGGTATTTTGTGTTTTGAATGTGGTTTTGTTTTGATACTTAGTTGGTTGAAAATGGTTAAGGGTAAGGACTTTAAAGGGGATTTATTTGTTTTGATTGTGGTTTGGTAGGTGATTTAGTTGGTTCAAAACGGTTAAGTGTAGGGACTTTTAAGGGGATTTTTTGTTTTGAATACGGTTTGGTTGGTGACTTGACCTAATTAGTTGAACTTGATTGTTTGCGTAGTGGAACCTAATTATAGATGGATATATCAATGGAACAATGATAATAGAATGGGTATTAAAGAGGAATTTGTTGAAGGTGTATAAAGATTTGTTGAACATGCTAAGACACTTGATGTTTGGACACGTTTTCGGGCTATTCGTTGTCCTTGGGTTAGATGTGATGGTATAAATCTTGTAAGTGAAATAGATGTAAAGGAATATCTTTATAGAAAGGGGTTTCACAAGGACTTTTTAAGAATACGTGGTATTCAAGGTGATGTTGCGCAAAATAACTTTGTTTTTGAAAGAAGTAGTAGGCCTGCAGGGCATAATGAATATCAAGACACTAGGATGACAGAAATGGTACACGATTCTGTTGGGATGCAACACGGGATTTACTTTAGGGAAAATGTCAAAGATATTCCAAATTGCGAAGCGAGAAATTTATACGAAGAATTGCGTGCTGCTAGGCATCCTTTGTTTGACGGGTGTTCGCACTCTCATTTGTCTGTTACTGTTAGATTATTAAGTATTAAATCTGACTGAAATATTGCTGAAGGAGGAATAGATTCATTGATAGACCTTATTAAAAAGTTAATTGACCCCAGCTTGGAGGTTCCTGATTCTTTCTATAAGGCAAAAAGATTGGTGTCACAGTTAGGGCTCTCCTCGGTTAGAATTGATTGTTGTAAAAATGGATGCATGTTATACTTTAAGGAAGATGCTAACTAGAGTTTTGTAAGTTTTGTCAGCACTCTCGATATAAGCGTGGTTCTACTGGAAATCAAATTGCTATTAAGGCGATGCATTATTTACCTATAATACCAAGGTTGAAGAGGTTGTATGCTTCAAACAGCTCAGATCTTCATATGAGATGGCACTGTGAAAATAGAAGGCCCACTGGTGTTATGTGTCATCCATATGATGGAGAGGCTTAGAAGTATTTTGATGCAACTTATCCAGATTTTACAGCTGAGCCACGAAATATTTGATTGAGACTATGTGCGGATGGGTTCTCTCCTTTTTTAGTTGGTGCAGTACCATATTCATGTTGGCCTGTATTTATCACTCCTTATAAGTTTCCTCCTGAAATGTTGATGACTAGTCCCTATATATTTCTGAATTGTGTTATTCCTGGCCCGCGTAACCCAAAAAGTGGAATAGATCTCTACTTGTAACCTTTGATCGATGAACTTCAAATTTATGGCATGGAGGCACATATAATCAACTCTTGAGAGATATTTATTTGGTTCCAGTTGAAGCTCATGCAATGTCCCATTACACCATAAATGGGTTTTAATTTTTCATCGAACAACACTCCAGAACAAGGAAAATAAACAATAGTGGTGTTTGGGTTAAGGGTTATGATGTTGTCGATTACATTGGCATCATAAACAAGATCTTAGAACTGTGGTATGCTGATTTCCCAATAAAAAAATTGTCCTCTTTCGATGTAAGTGGTTTGATCCAAGCACAAGAGGCACAAGAGTACATAAAGAGAATAACATCATTGAAGTGAAGCACAATAAGTCGTATTCTGTTTACAATCCATTTGTTCTAGCACAAAATGCTAAACAAGTGTATTGTGTCCTTATCTGTTGCACAATGACAAGTCTGATTGGTGGGTTGTAATCAAAACAAATCCTATAGGACAGGTGGAAGTTGAGAATATGCTGGAGACTGCGTATCAAAATGAAATGCAGATTGATCACCAGCTAGTGGACGTTGACTTAGTGGACAGTTTGAATCACCTGAAAAATATATTTGAAGAAGTTAACATTGTGGAAAAAGAGACTGAGTGGGTAGGAGATGAGGAAACATCCGAGGAGGGTAAATGATTTAGTGGAGAGTCTTCCGAAAAGGAGAATTATTTGTGTAGGTTGTATTTATTATGTAATGACGTCTTTATGCTTTGTACTATATATTTACACTTTATGTTTCTTGTTTAAGATTTATATGTAATATAATGTTTAAGACTGTTGTTTTCACTTTTCCATGATTTATATAGTAATAAAAATTTTCTTGTTTAAATCTCGTGATGTTGCAGCGATATGAAATGTGAATTAGTAACTTGGAATCAGTTACTTCGAATGTTTTCTTATATATTCATATTTTAGGAACTAACTAATTGTTAACTTAACATAATTTAGATGTAAGGAAGAGGTGACAAAGGTAAGGAAAAAGTTGATACTACAAAACCAAAAAAGAAAAGACAACTTTCGTCTTATATACGATCGATAGGTATTCATATATCTGAGGGTCGGTTTGCTGATGCGACATCACGTCCCTCATATTCTAGGTTGTCTGAGCATTCGATACCTACTCCTATGAATGTGGTCCCACTTCATGGGTCTAAACCAACTCATTCTGCTCTTATAACTGTGCCACCGCCAGCACAGTACTATCGAACGGTCGTTGGCATATCCAAATATCTACCATCATCGATATCCTTCTACAGCAGTCACGCAGCTTCACACAGTGATTCTGCTGGATCTATTGGATTGTTAGATCTTTAGCTTAGAGGCACTCCATCTGGTGCTTCGAATTTACCCACGCAGTACATCCACAATCACTTACTCAGCAGCCAGGAGAAAGAGTTAATTCTGGGAGAATTTATCTTGTTCTATTTGCGAGAGGGTAAGATTTCTAAATATAATAATGTTATTCATTTTTCATTACTATATTATTATTTTCTATGAAATTACTATTTGATCTTATGTTGTAGGTTTAGGCCAGATGCTGGAGTTGGATAAAAGGCGCAAATATGCATTACTTGTCACTTCAACAACTACTGGACCAAAAGGTTTTAGAAATTGACAGGGAAAGAATGTTTGAAGAATTTAAGGTAAGGATTTAACTTAAGGACTACTTATTAACACTTTATTAGAACAAAAGATTGAATATTATATTGTTGTTGTAGAAATTTTAATGGTGGGATGATGCAAAAGCATTTCTTATAAAGAGGAACATTTTCATAAGATGTCCATTTAACGATCTCTTGGATTATGCCCAAAACAAATTGGTAAAACGTAAGTGGATTCCTGAACCCGCATGGCAATAGTATCTTCGCCATTGGAGAAGCGAAAATTACCAATTGTTGAGGAAAAAGAAAAAAAAGTCCGGGCATCGTCCAGGGATGGCTCCCTACATACTGCGGGTGCCAGAAGTACTCTTGTTGTGCTAGAAAAAATGGTATGCAACTTTTACAGTTTTAATTATTTGTTTATATTTAAATTTTTTTAATATTTGAACATTGATAATTTTTTCATATGCAGGAAAAAAAGGATAGGTAAATACCAACTGATGAGCTATTCGAGAAGATTCATCTAAGAAAGAAAAAAAACCCGACTGATGAAGATGTCTGGCTTGAAGCTCGTGCAAAAACTGTCCATGTAAGAAACAAATTTTGAATTTATGAATCTTTTTATCAAAGTTGATATTATTCAATTATAATTACTTTAATATTTTTTAAATTTTAGTATTAACTTTACTTTGAATATAAGACGAATATACGCGTCCTACTGGTGAGTATCATAGTAGTCAGCCTCCTGAAAGTCAGGGTGATCCAATACCCCAACATGTAGAGGAGGAGTTATGGGCAAAATTTGTGGGTCCTGCAAATAGAGGTCATTTCTATGGATACGACAAAAAAAAATTGAGATAATATTAGGTGTTCGTCCGGCGCTGCATACTCTAGATCTTCAGTTGAGAGAGAAACCATTGAAAGACTAGAAAATATGATTTCTAAACTCACTGAAGAACTTGATGCATAGAGAGAGGGGTTTGTTGAACAGAGAGAGAGGCAGAAGAAGATGGAGGAGGCCATAGCATCACAAATCAGGATGCTGCAGCAGCAGTTCGGCTTTTTCATTCAGACTATGAGGGTTATTCCTCCGTGTCCTGGTGATGCAGTTCAGGCTATAAAAGGTCTAGACCCGTGGATGATTTCAGCACAGATGACGATATGGAAGATGAGTTCAAATTCGATGATGATGACTTTTAGTTTTTTTATTTTTGTAAGTGTTGTACTTTGAATTTAGACATTTTGTTGTTTGAAACTATTGTTGTAGCTTTTTGATACTCACTTTTGTTGGACATTTTTTATGTGTTGTACACTTTTGAAAGTATTTACATTGGGTTTTATGTTGTTGTTGTTGTTGTATTTACATTTGGTTTCTAATGTATTGCATTATTGTTGCATGCTGTATTTTGATTTTTATTTTATTTTTTAAAGAAGAAAAATCAACCACATGTGGTCGGTTTTTGAAATTTTTTTTTGCAGAAAACCGACCACATGTGGTCGATTTTCTATTAAATTAATTAATTAATTTATTATAAAATTGACCACTTGTGGTCAGTTTAATATTAAAATTAATTAATTAATTCAATATAGCGCTGCATATAGATTTATGTCATTAAATGATTATTCTATTTGTGAATCTAGAGATGCAAAATTCTTTGAGCATGTTTTTCCTTTGAAAAATAATGTGCCTTGTGATATGCAAAATAATACTTCTATATCTATGTATGTTAACTCTCATGTTATGCCTGTATCTGATGTTGTTGCTAATGAGCATGAAAATGAGTTGAGAAGGAGTAAAAGACGTAGACTATTTTTTGTCATGATTTTATCACTACCTCTTAACTGAGAATTTTGATATCGATACTTTAAATGGTGAATTAGTGTCTATCTACTTAATAGAAGAAGACCCTAAGACTTATGATGAAGCAATGAGTTCAATAAATGCGATGGTTTAGAGAGAGGCTATTAAAAGCGAATTAGATTCTATAGTTTCTAATCACACCTGGGACTTGTATGATTTACCTAAAGGTTGTAAACCCATAAGTAGCAAGTGAATATTTAAGAAAAAAATGAGGCCTGATGGTACAATTATAAATATAAGGCTAGACTTGTGATTAGGGTTTTAAACCAAAAGAAAGGTGTTAATTATTTTGATACTTATTCTCCTATGACTAAAATAGCAACCATTAGGACTTTTATTATTCTAGACACAATTCATAGTTTAGTGGTACACCCATGGATGTCAAAACTTCATATTTATATGGTGATTTAGAATAAAGGTCCATATGACTCAACCTGAGGGTTTTGTAGTTCATGGACAAGAGGATAAATTATGCAAATTGAGAAAGTCCTTATATGGACTTAAGCAGGCCCCTAATAAATGGTATGAAAATTTTAATTTCACATGAGTGGATAATGACTTTGTTGTTAATTCATCTGAAACCTGTGTTTATACTAAAATTATAGGATCGGATTGTGTGATTATATGTCTATATATGGATGACATGTTAATCTTTGGCCCTAATGTGAATATTGTAAATGAGACTAAGAAATTTTTATTTTCTAAATTTGAAATGAAAGATCTTATAGAAGCTGATGTAATTTTAGGGATTAAAATCAAAAGAACTATTAATGGATTCTCTTTACGTCAATCCATTATATTGAAAAGATGTTGAAAAGGTTTGATTGTTTTGATGTAGTTTCTATGAGAACTCCTTATATTCCTAGCATACACTTGGAAAAGAATAAAGATTTCAGTGTTTCTCAAATTGAATATGCAAAAATAATTAAGAGTGTAATGTTTCTCATGAACTATACTCGACCTGATATAGCTTATGCTGTTAGTAGATTGAGTAGATATACTCATTATCCCAGTAGTGAACTCTGGAATTCTCTTCATCGCTTCTCTTCATCGCTTGTTAAGATATCTGAAAGTTACTATGAATTGGTGTTTGCATTTTAATAAATTTTCTATTGTTTTAGAAGGTTTTTTTCACAACCCGAACCAGGGCCTAGTCGTAATAGGCGTTCCAAATACAATCGGGATTGGACACCACCACCATTAACCAACCCAAACTCCAGCTGCATGCCCTGAGTTAGTTGAATTTTGACCATATAACAAGATAGTGTAATTGATCTTATGAAGACTTTGGGATAGGATCACGACCGTTGCCAACCCAATCGACTCCAACTGTCCAACCATACCAACCGTACCAAACAAAACCAAAGGCAATAAATAATGCCATGATCAAAAAAGTTCCAAATCATATAATGATAATAAATTCCAAAATATAATACAATGGAAAAACCAACAATATCATCCAAGGGTGTAAGCCCCAACACCAATACCATTGTTAAGGCAAACACTAAAACCGATTTCGCCCATACAACTCTCAGAAGTACCACAAAGCTTCTAACCAAAAGAGTAAAAATATTCGATTGGTACTGTTGGGCTCCTAAGTTTATGTTTTAATAATGACAAACTCATAAGTGTATCTTTACGGCTGGTAATAGTGGAAAGATAAAGAAATCCATCTTCAGAAATAGAAGGCATCAAAAATAGAAAGACATCCACCGTATATAACATCCAAATAAATCAATCATGAGAAGACAAATGAAAGGAGCATCATTGTCCAAAATATTACGAAAAATCATAACACAATATCTCACCAATGATATGGAAGACCTCGGCATGGCAAGAAAACCAATCAAGAATCACAGAAATATAAGATCCATCAATCTTCCAACAATCATGGTTGCAATCCTCAAATTTACGATAAAACGAATCAATCAAGAAGATAAGATCATAAGTACATTGGAAAGGCATCAAAATCAAAAAGAAAATATAGATCACGGATATATCTGATATGGACATGATTCAAAGTTGTATATGAACATATCTGATATGGACATTATACACATCTACATTGCTCAACCAAGGAATTAATTTATATCCTTGATTGAGAAGAAGTCCCTTGGGTTTACTTATGATGAGCAGAAGCCAAAGACTATAAAAGAAGAAAACCCAAGACATACAATTTTCATGCAACTTCAATGAGAAAATTAAAAGTGTCTCATTCTTAGTCTTACAAAGCTCTATAACGTTAGTTTACAATTGTTACATAAAGAGTAGGATAGAGTCATCTTTGTAACATCAACTGAAGTTGTGTCCAAGATCTGAAGAGAAAAATAAGTCTTCAGAACTTGTTTCCTTTCATTTTACTCGAACAAACCTTTAACGATCAAAAGGAAACTTGAAACCCAAGGGGACTGAACGTAGTCACTGGATTGGTGTGCCAAACCAGGATAAATCTTGGTGTTTTTTACTTTATGATTTATTATTTATGTGCTTAACTGTTCAAGTTTAATCTGTTTGTGAAGTGTTTTGATCTACAAGTGAGTCGACTGTGAAGAGTCAGTAGTCGACTCACAGAATAAAATTTCAATTCACCCCCTCCCTTCTTAAATTTCAATTGGTATCAGAGCAAGTCTCACACATAGCACTACCTAACCACAAGTGAACAAATATCGAATGACCAATTATCAAATTCTCAGTGCTATTCTTCAGGATGGTCACTCCTTTACAAGACCACCATACTTCAATGGACAACACTAGTCATACTGGAAAAGCAGATTCACTATCGTTGTTAATTCAAATGACTACAAGCATGGATTTTCATCAAAAGGGTCCTAAGCCAATTCCAAGGCTTAAGCAAAGCAAAAGGATAAGGATAAAGAATCCAGTAGTACTGATATGGAAGATCTTGAAAATTTTGATATTACCAAAGTACAACAGGAGGCAATCTAAACTAACGCATGTGCTATAAGTTTTACTTTTGTGTATATTTAGCAGAGAAGAATACGATAAGATCTCAATGTGTGAGACAGCCAAAAAAATATGGAACAAACTGGAGGTAACCTATGAAGGAACCATCAAAGTCAAGGAGTCAAAAATTATTGCTCCTGTGAATGAATATGAGTTATTCAAAATGGAGAAAAATGAGGATATTAAAATAATGTTTGCCAGATTCAGCAAAATCGTGTGCGAACTGAAGTCACCTAGGATGATATAACCTCATAGCTTTCAAGTATAGAAACTAGTCCAAAGTTTCCCAAAGACTTGGGAAACCAAGGCTGCTGTTTTGGAAGAAGGAGACCTTCAGAACATGACATATGATGAAGTGCGAGGTAACCTTATTGCATATGAGAAAAATTAAATCAACAGGGTTTATAAGGATGGAAGAAAGAAAATAGTAGCCTTCAATGCCACTCCAATCGAAAAGGAGGATATTTTTGAAAATACTGATAGCAAGGAATGGCCCTCATCAATCATGAGGTAACGTAGATCATGAGACAGAGACAACAAAGATCCCAGGGAGGCAAGAACAATAACTCCATCAAAAATAATGATCTTTGTTACTACTGTGGATGACCGGGCATTTCAAATAAAATTGTCCAGAGTTGAGTCGACGATCGTCCAAAAAATTCAAAATTTTAGGGCCTGAAGTGATGAAAATGAAATCAAACAAGAAATAGAGGCTACAAATATGTGCTTTACGAAAACATGTGAATCGAGTGAGGAACAGATCCACAAGAGCTATATAAAAAAAATATGGGTCATTGACAGTGGATATTCCAGACATATGACTTGAAAGAAGGAGAACTTTTCTTCCCTAAAGAAAGTAGATGGGGGAATAGTCAGATCCGGTGACAATGCCAGAGGCAACGTCATTGTAGTCGGCTGAGTAAGACTCAACTCATCATACAAATTCATCAAAGTATACGTAGTAGACGGTCTCAAACACAGCCTGCTCAGCATCAGTCAACTATGTGACACTGGTTTGGAGTACTCTTCAAAGATGAAAGTTGATCAATTAAACATGACAAAAGAAATATCTCCCTTATCGACGAACGCATTGATAATATTTATGTTTTAAATAGTCCTTACTTTTCCACCCTGACCTGCCTCACTATGCAAACCAATGATACTTGGTTGTGGTACAGAAAACTCAAGCATACCAGAATGCACATTATTGAGAAACTACCTAGGCTTGATTTGGGGAAAGGTCTGCCAAAACTCAAGTTTTAAAAGGATCACATCTATGATTCCTGCCAACTATGTACACGGACTAGAATATCTTTCAAAGTGAAAGACATTGTCTGTACTACCAGGCCTCTCCAAATAATCCACATAGATCTATTTGGTCCCACTAAAACCATAAGCATTGGTGGAAAAGATATGCTTTTATCATAGTTGATAATTACTCACGATTTACTTGGGTTATGTTTCTTGCACATAAACATGAAGCTTTTAAAAATTTTGAGATTTTTTGTAGAAAATGCAAAAAGAAGTTGGGAACCTCAGCACCTACATTCACAGTAATCATGGAGGAGAATTTGAAAATAAGGTGTTTGAAGAATATTGTGCTCAAAATAGATACCTCTCAGAACTTCTCTTCATCCCGATCTCTCCAACAAAATGGTGTAGCGGAATGAAAGAACTGATCCCAATAGGAAACCACTAGACCAATGTTGTTAGAGCACAATCTCCCAGATCACTTTTGGGCAGAAGCAGTTAGTACAGTGTGTCATATCATTAATAGGTGTCTGATCGGGCCTATTTTGAAGAAAGCACCTTATGAACTCAGGAAAGAAAAGAAGCACAACATCGTCCCCTTCCATTCTTTCGCTGCAAATATTTTATTTATAATAATAGTAACAATACCCTAGGAAAATTTTATCCATGAAGTGACGAGGGTATTTTCCTTGGGTATTCTCCTACTTGTCGTGCTTACAGGGCTTTTAATAAAAGAACTTTGGTTGTTGAGGAATCTATGCACATTGTTTTTAATGAATCTAACCACCTCACTACGAGTATAAGTGTTGATGAAGAACAGGTAAGAATGTACAGAATGGAGAAAATCTTAGCACAACTCCAGATCCCTCTCAATACAAGTCGACTACACCCTCAACAGAGTCGACTCCTACAGTAGAAATAAGGAGGCCAAATATTCCAAAAGTGTTAAAGAAGAATGGCAGCCGTTGAAATGAACTCATCATCAGAAATCCAGAAGATAAGGTGCAAACCAGAGCATCATAAAGGATACAAGTACCGTTGCCTTCGTGTCTCACATTGAATCGAAGAAAACTAGTGAAGCTCTCAATGATAATCATAGGTTGAAGCTATGAATAAAGAACTAGAACAATTTGAATGAAATCAAGTTTAGACACTAGTTGAAAGACCAAGAAAGTGCTCAGTAATCAGAACAGGATGGGTCTACAGAAATAAGGTAAATGAAGAAGGTAAAGTTATCATAAATAGAGCTAGGCTCATAACTCAAGGCTACTCTCAGCAGGAAGGTATTGATTATGATGAAACCTTTGCCCCTGTGGCTAGGTTAGAGTCCATATGAATTTTACTAGCATTTGCCGCATTCAAATGTTTTAAATTATATCAAATGGACATAAAACGTGATTTCTTAAATGGCTTAATTCATGAGGAAGTTTTCGTAAAACATCCCCCTAGATTTGAAGATCCTTTATTTCCAAATCATGTTTTTAAGTTATCAAAATCACTCAACGGCCTCAAACAAGCCCAAAAAGCTTGGAATGAGAGACTAAGTACTTTTCTACTAAATAACAATTTTCAAAGGGTTAAAATTGACATAACTTTGTTCATTCAAAAGCTCAATTCAAATCTCCTCATTGTGAAAGTTTACATTGACGATATCATTTTTGGTAGTTCTAACATCTCTATGTGCGATAATTTTGCAAATTTGATGAAAGAAGAATTCGAAATGAGTCTTATAGGCAAGATCACATTCATTCTGGGACTAAAATCAAGAAAACTCTCAAGGACACCTTCATCAGTCAAGCCAAATACACGAAAGAACTCCTTAAAAAGTTTGGCATGGAGAAGGGAAAGGCCTATGGAACCACCATGAGTCCATCCATAAGCATTGATTCAGATTTGGACAAAAAAGATGATGAAAAAAAATGTACTGTAGGATGATCGGATCTCTACTTTACTTAACTACAAGTCGGTCAGATATTAATTTCAGTGTGTGTAAATGTGCTAGATTCTAGTCAAATCCTAAGGAATCTCATCTCACTGTCGTTAAACGAGTCATTTAATATCTAATAGGAACATACGACCTAGGTCTGTGGTATCTATGCTCTTCTCATTTTGAGTTAATCGGATATTCAGATGTTGATTTTGCAGGAGATAAAAGTGACGGGAAGAGTACCAACGGAGCATGTCAAATTCTTGGTGATGCTCTTATCTCTTGGCATAGTAGGACACATACTTCCGTTGCTCTCTCGACCACAGAAGATGAATACATAGCTGTCAAAAGCTATGACACTCAAATTCTATGGATTATGCATCAGCTTCATGACTTCGACTTAGCTTTTGAATCTATTCTTATTATGTGTGATAACACTAGTGCCATCAGTTTATCTAAGTACATTATGCATCACTCTAGGGATAAACATATTGATATCAAGCATCATTTAATTCGAGATCATGTTGATAATGGTGAATTTTGCCTAAAATTTGTTGACTCTAATAATAAATGACTAAATATCTTTAGAAAACCTCTGCTAGAAGAAAGATTTTGCTCACTATGAAAAAGGCTTGGTATCATAAGCATTCATGATATTTAGAAACCTTTTATCTATGCATATCACTGTTTGCATATAGCCTGTATATTATTTCTTTGATTATGTTGAAGGGGGAGAAGAACAGAAACATTAGAGTAGCCTACCGGTCAGAGGGAGCAGAACAAACTTAAAAAGGGGGAGCAAGCTGACATACAGGGAAGTTAACTAATGTTTACTCTTGTTGTCATTATTAAAAAGGGGGAGATTATTGGCCTCCCAAGTTTATGTCTTAATAATGACAAACTCACAAGTGTATAGTAATAGAAAGATAAAGGAAGTCAGCTTCAGAATAGAAAGACATCAAGAATGGAAAGACATCCACTATATCCAAGTAGAATTTAAGTAAAATCAAACATGAGGAGACAAATGGAAGGAGCATCATAGTCCCAAATATTAAAGAAAATCATGACACAATATATCGCCAATGATATGGAGAACCTCGGCATGGCAAGCAGACCAATCAAGCATCACGAAAATAGAAAATCCATCAACCTTACCACAATTATGGTTGCAATCCCCAGATTAACGGCAAAACAAACAATTCAAAAAGAGAAGATCACAAGTACATTGGCAAGGCATCAAAATAAAAAAGGTAATGTAGATCACGGACATATCTGATATGGACGTGATTCAAAGTCGTATATGGACATATCTTATATGGAAATTATACATGGCTACATTCCTCAATCAAGAAATCAATTCATATCCTTGATTGAGAAGAAATCCCTTGGGCTTTCTTATAAAGAGCAGCAACCAAAGACTATAAAAGAAAAAGACCAAAGACACGCACTTTTCACGCAACTTCAAGGAGAAAATTTAAAATGTCTCATTCTTAGTCTTACAAAGCTCTGTAATGTTAGTTTATAATTATTATATAAAGAGTAGGATCAAGTCATTTTTGTAGCATCAACAGAAGTTGTGTCACAAGATCTGAAGAGCAAAATAAGTCTTTAGAACTTGTTTTCTATCATTGTACTCGAACCAAACCTTTAACAATCAAAAGGAAACTTGAAACGCAAGGGGACTAGACGTAGGCACTGGATTGGTGTGTCAAACTTGGATAAATATTTGTGTTGTTTACTTTATGATTTATTATTTACGTGCTATATTGTTCAAGTTTAATCTGTTTGTAAAGTGTTGTGATTCGGAGGTGATTCGACTATGAGGAGTCAGTTGTCGACTTATAGAAGAAAATTTCAATTTACCTTCCCCCCCCCCCAAAATTTTAGGGACATGCCTCTAGCCCATGGCCAAAAATAATATCCAAAACATACTCAAAGTGTCTAAAATATTCATAACATGAAATGGAGCCTTTTAGAAAGATGGAAGCTCGCCACTCTAGTCCACTTGTTGATCCCTGAGTCAATCACTAGTATGAACTCTGGATAAGGGATAAAATAATGACATTAATAAAACCAAGTAAATCCATCCATAATGCATACAACCATATATATATATATGTATATATATATATACACACTACATGTCGAGAAAGGAAACTGGGTTTAGCATGCATTAAAACCTTTACTTGGGCTATGTAGCAGTTGTCATCCTCAACCACCCACAGGCTATATGGGTTCAACTCCCCCTGCTGAAAAGCCCCAATCTGTAAAGCCCCACGACTAGAAAAAATAACCTGGAATGACTAGTACATCACCAAATATAAAGTGTGACATCATGCACACGATCACCATGACCAACCTCATATCAGAAAATATGAGTTTCTAGTTTTGGTCCCCCCGGGACCTCCACCTTCCACGGCTTTGCTAAACCTCCCCTTTAACGTGCAATTAAAACCATTTTTGAAACAACAAAACCATTATCCATTTAGTAACCAAGGCCATTAATAGTGGTATCGTCATATTAACCAATAACTTGCAAGTATCCATAGCCAACCACTAATGGGTTAAGGGGACTTTCAAGTGCCCTTCTATTTACCATATCAAACCATTTGGGGATCACCATGTACCCCACAAACATTATCATTTAGCCATTACCTATTCAAAGCATTTAAACCATGCATAATTTATTTACCAAGTTTAAAAAAAGCAAGAGCTCCATTTAAAATTAATTAATGCAATGAACATATCTTTATAAGCATTTTGTCAAACACATTGGGGGCAATATATATCCAAACCAATTCCAACTACCAAAAACCATTCCCATGTAATCCAATTATCCAGAACCATCATTAATACATATAAAAGCATAATTAAAACCATAGAAAACCATAAGTAAGTATTTATAAATAAAATCCCCAAACCATATTTGTAAACCAAAAGCATACAATAATGAAACCATGAAAACATTATATAAAACCATGCCTTTAATTGGAAATAAAAATGAGGGAAAAGAAAATTCCTTAGTTGACAAAGTAGACAGAGAGAGTCACGTACAAGATTCCTAAATTAGCTCTTAAGATGGTACCCTAACTTTTTCCCCAAAAGCTCTTGATAGAATTATATAGTGTTTAGGAATAATTTCTAAGTGTTAATGAATAGAATAATTGGGTAAATACTCTCCTAAGTAGGTTAGAAGTCATGGGGTCCTATTAGGTTAAGTGGGGAAATGTCCAGAATACCCCCAATTAAGTTGCACAATATCCCATTACAAGGATACGACTGGCCCATACGAGTTGTACCCTCCGATACGATTGGTGCCCTCCATTCATATCCAAAGTCTCAACCTTTGGATCCAACACTGTTCGGCATACGACTTATCCAATAAAGTCACAGCATACAATCCGGACCTTCTACCCATACCCCTGGCAGAATAGAATACCAAGAGGATTGAACATTGTCACTTATACGATTCCTCGATATAACTCGCACCAAATTTAAGGTTAAGTAAAGGAAAAACCCCAAACCATACGATCCGTATCCAATCATACGACTTGTACCACCTAAGTCGTACCTATTCCAGTGACCAACATCCCAACATTCAACATTGGTCAGTATATGATAGATCCATTCCATCCGTACCCTAACATATGGCTCGTACCCATGAGTCGTATTGCGTCCAAAGAACGAAATTCCAGAAAATTTTCTAAGGTCCAAAAACCAGGATGTTTCATTCTCCCCCACTAGGAACATTCATCCCCGAATGACGAGTAAGGTAAGGTAGACACAAACACGAGTCATTTGCATTATCAAACATAAATCCAACCCTTAGATGTATCTACTCTTACCTTTAAGACAGAAAACAAAGATGCAAGAGATCTAACCTTTCCTTTAACAATCTAAAAAAATAAAGTTATGTTCAAGAACACATACCTTTTACACGAATCCCAAAAATAGAAACCAAGAGCGAATACTTGGACTTCATCTCCACTTCCCAAGTAGCCTCTTCCACCTTGTGGTTCCTCCACAGAACCTTAACCCGAGCCACATCCTTGGTCTGCAACCTATGAATCTGCCTATCTAATATATCAATTAGGAACCCTTCATAAGACAAATAATCTGAGATACACAATTCTTCTAAAAGAACAACGGAAGAAGGATCATTAATGCATTCCTCAACATAGAAACATGAGAAATCAAATGAACAAAGCCCAAACTAGCAGGAAACTCTAATTCATAAGCGACATTAAAAACCCTTCACAAACTCACATAAGGGCTAATAAACCAGGGACTAAGCTTTCCCTTCTTGTCAAACCGTACTACTCTCTTTATTAGAGACACCTTAAGGAACACCTTATACCCAACATCAAACTTTAACTCTCTACGCCTAACATCTACTTAAGACTTTTGGCAACTTTGGGTAGCCTTAAGCCTATCCCAAATTACCATCACCTTCTTCATAGCATAAACCAAATCCGGTACAAATATATCTGCCTCACCAAGCTCAAACCAGCCTATAGAAGATCTATACCTACTACCATACAACGCGTCGAAAAAGGCCATACCAATACTAGAATGATAGCTATTATTGTACGAGAACTCCACCAAAGGTAGATGCTCAACCCAATGGCCACCATAATCAACTACGCATTCCTGTAGAATATCCTCTAAGGTCTGAATAGTTCACTCTGCTTGCCCATCTAACTGCGGATAAAAAATAGTACTCAAACTAACCTTAGTACCTAACCCTCTCTAGAAAGATCGCCAGAAGTGAGATATAAACTGCGTACCACGATCAGAAATAATTGAAATAGGCACCCCATGCAGCTTCACAATCTCCTAAAAATACAGCTTCACATAATCCTCTGCCGAAAAGGTAATCCTCACTGGTATAAAGTAAGAAGACTTTGTTATCCTTTCCACAATGACCAAAATTGAATAAAATTGATTTTGAGATCGAGGAAGACCGATAATAAAATCCATATTGATCATCTCTCATTTCTATTCTGGTAAATCAATTTCTTGATGCAACCCACAGGCCTCATGTGCTTAACCTTAACTTGTTAACACACCATGCACTTGGCCATAAAATCAACCACATCCCTCTTCATATCGTTCCACCTATAGATCTCTTTGAGATTATGATAGATCTTTGTCGAACCAGGATGAAGAACATAGCGTGACTTATGCGCCTCAACCAAAACCCTTTATCGCAAATCATTGATATTAGGAACACACAACCTCCCTTAGTACCGTAAAGTACCATCACCACTAATATCAAACACCACCATCTTTTTCCCACTAATATCACTCATGATTTTTGTTAAGACAGGATCCAACACTTGTTTCTCCTTAATCTCTACACCAAGAGATAATCAAACCACTTCTTGCACCATCACACCGCTATTCTTGAAGTCCAAAAAGTGAACTTGAAGATTTGCCAAATGGGGAATATCCTTCACCGATTCCCTTTTTCCTTCCTTCACATAAGCCAAACTCCCTATGGAGAACTTGCTAAGAGCATCAGCAACCACATTAGTCTTACCTAGGTGGTAGTAAAGACTCATATCCTAGTCCTTGAGAAGCTCAAGCCATTTCCTCTTCCTGAGATTAAGCTCCTTCTGAGTGAACATATACTGTAGACTCTTATGATTAGAAAAGACATCCACGTGAACTCTATACACATAATGCCATTAGATTTTTAAAGCGAACACAATCTCCAACAGCTCTAAATCATGAGTAGCATAGTTCCTCCCATGCACCTTCAACTGCCTTAAAGAATAGACAATTACCTTCCCATGCTGCATCAAAACACAACCAAGCCCTACCTGGGATACATTACAATAAACCACAAACCTATCATTTTTTTCTCGCAAAGTCAGAATTAGAGCCGAAGTTAATCTATCCTTAAACTTCTCAAAACTCCCCTCACAAGCATCCGACAAGGAAAACTTGGACCTTATTCAGAGTCAACTTTGTCAAAGGAGCAACTATCAATAAAAGCCTTCTACAAAATACCTATAATACCCTACTAAACTCAAGAAGCTTCGTATGTCGGATGGATTCATAGGTCTAGGCCACCTTTTAATCATAACAACCTTTTGAGGATCCACCATTATCTCTTTGCTAGAAATAAGATGACCCAAGAAAGTTACAGCGTTCAACCAAAACTCACACTTAGAGAACTTAGAATACAACCACTATTCCTTTAAGGTATGCAACACAATATGAAGGTTATTAGCATGATCGACATCCCTCTTCGAATAAACTAAAATATCATCAATAAACACAATGACAAAGAAATCCAAATATTGCCTGAAAATCTGTTCATTAGATCCATAAATGCAACTGCGGAATTAGTCAATCCAAATGACATTACCAAGAACTCAAAATGTCCATACCGAGTATGAAAGTCCGTCTTAGGGATATCCACCTCTTTATTCTTAAATTAATGATACCCCGATCGAAGATCTATATTAGAAAAAAATTGGCACCTTGTAACTATCAAATAGATCATCTATCCTAGTGAGAGGATACTTGTTCTTGACTGTTACCTTATTCAACTATCTATAGTTAATGCATATTCAAAGGAAATCATCTTTCTTACGCACATACAACATCGGTACACCCTACGAAGAAACTCTAGGACGAATAAACCCCTTTTTCCAAAAGATCCTAAAGTTGCTCCTTGATTTCCTTCAACTCAGTCGGAGCCATTATATAAGGAGGAGTAGATATTGAACGAGTTTTCGAAAGCAAATCAATACCAAACTCTATTTCTCTATCCGCAGGAACACTAGGAAGATCATTCAAAAAGACCTCTGGAAACTCATTAACCACTAGAACTAACTGCAAAGAAGGACCTTTCGAGCTAGAATCTTTAACCCAGACCAAGTGATAAAGAGACCCCTTGGTGATTAACCTCTGAGCTCTAAGATAAGAAATAAATATCCCCCTAGGAACTAGAGAACCACCCTGCCATTCTATAATCGGTTCACAGGTAAACTTAAAGATAACCTTTTGGGTCAGACAGTCTAAGGATGCATAACGGAAGTGTAACCAATACATACTCAAAATAACATTAAAATCTATGATCCCCAATTCAAACAGATCCACCAGGGTCTTTTTGTCACCAACAGCTATCACAAACACCCTATAGACTCTTTTAGCAATAATGAGTTACCTACTGAAGGTAAAAATACAAAAAGGATCCAAAATTACTACGGGATCAAAACCAAAAGATACAACCACATAAGGAGTCACATAAGAAAGAGTGGATCCCAGAGCAAGCATACAATATACGTCATGGGAAAAGAGTTGTAATATACTAGTAACAACATCAGGTAATGCCTTAAATTACTATCGAGGTGCCAAAGCATACAACTTATTTTGACCAACACTAGAACTAGGAGCAGTAATAGAAATATATACAACACAACTAGGTATAGGAGTTTACTCCCGTAGTAACCTTATTATTTGGACGATCCCTAAGCCGATGACCTGGCTGGCTACACTTGAAACAGTTGACTCTTCTTTTATCACAATAACCCCGGTGAAGTCAACTACAGATTTGGCAAAAAGGGCATAAATAAACTGACTAACTTTCGCTCGCCTAAGATTGGGCATCTTATGCCCAAAAATAGTCACCACCCTGATGACGCCTGTCTCCCGACTGCTTCGGGTAAGGGGCACTAGCAGTAGAGAATGAACCTGAACTCTCCCCATTTTTTTGCCACTTTTTGCCATCTCGACCACCCTGGGATTTCACACTTCTTTGATTAGAAAACCTGCTCCTCTTTACCTTCCTATCCCCAAACTCCGCCTGCCTCGTCTTCTCATTCTCCACTTGTTGCATATGAACGATTAACCTAGAAATATCCATATCCTTAATGAGTAAAAAAGCCTTTCTCTCTAAGATAAAATCTTGAATCAACCCATAAGTGAATTTTCTCATTCTCGGTCTCATGTCAGCAACGAAATCAGGAGTGTTCCTTGATAGTTGATGGAACTTTAAGGCATATTCCTTGACTGTCATTCTCCCCTGCTTAAGATTCACAAACTCTTCCATCCTAGCTTCCCTCGGCTCCTGAGAAAAGAAATGATCCAAGAAAGCATCAGATTGGGCCTTTCACAAATCTAATTCTTCCACATAACCCCTATCCCTGTCCTGCTCCTCATACCACTGATAAGCAATATCTTTAAGCCAATAAGCTACAAAGTTTACCCCTTCTATATTGGTAGCCTGCATTACCCGAAATATTTTTTCCATTTCATCTAAGAAGCCCTATGGATCCTCTTTCACCTTTACTCCAGTAAAAGTAGGAGGACCTATCTTTATAAATTGGCCAACCCTTTTAGCTTTAGCAGACAACCTACCAGATATATCCCGTTCAATCTGAGCAGCAACCAACTGAGCAATAACATAAATAGATTGATGAAATTACACATTCGTCACATTGACCTGAGGGACCTGAAGAGAACTAGTGGGATTTGGAGAAACTCTAGAACCATTAAGAATAGGACCCTGAGATTAAAGATAAACCCCAGACGAAGGACATACCCCATCAGCATTATCCCCAGATGGCACAGAAATGTTCTAGATCTATAAGGCATGATCTAAAAGACAAACAAACAAGGATTAGAGAAGATTCTAGGACGTTAGACTCAAGCTTTAAAACAAAAGACCAAGAAAGTGAAACATTCCTAAATGCCTTATAGTCTCTCCCTGATGAGTGTGGTGTGATCCACACCCCAAAAAGAGACTCTACTTGACACGACTTTGTGGAGTCCCAATTGACCATGAGCCTAAAGCTCTAATACCAACTTGTCATAACCCAAACCAGGGCATAGACGTAATGGGCACTCCAAGTCCAACCTAGACCAGAGACTAGCCCCATTACCCAACTCAACCTTTAGTCGCCTGCCTTGAGTTGGATGAATTTTTAGCATATAACAAGATAGTGTAATTGCTCTTATGAAGACTCTGGAATAGGATCACGACCGTGACCAACCCAACCGAGTCCAATCGTCCAACCATACCAACTATACCAAACCAAACCAAAGTCCATAAATCAGGCCATAACCAAAGAAGTTCCAAAACATATAATGATAATCAATCCCAAAATAGAATACGATGGAACAACCAATAATATCATCCAAGGGTGTAGTCCCCAACATCAATACCAATGCTAAGGCAACACCAATACCGATCCCACTTATACCAACTCTCAGAAGTACCATAAAGCCTCTAACCAAAAGAATAAAAATATCTGGTTAATAAATACCCCCAACCATGGTCAAAACCAATATCTAAAACATACTCGAAGTGTCAAAAAATATCCATAATATGAAATAAAGCCTTCCGAAAAGATGGAAGCTCACCAATCTATTCCAATTACTGATCTCAAGTCAATCACTATGTAAAAGGAGTAGAACGGTTTGTTCTTATGTAGCGTAGGTATACAGCGCCAGTAGATGGGTTAACGAGTGATCTCTAGCATGAACTCAAGATAAGGGATAAAATAATTTCATTTATAAAACCAAGTAAATCCATCCATAAGGCATATAACCATACATATATAAATATATACACATCATGTCGGGCAAAACAATCGGGTTTAGCATGTATTAAAACCTTTATCTGAGTTTTGTAGCAATTGTTTTCCTCAACCACCCATGGGCTATATGGGTTTAACTCCCCCTACTGAAGGGCCTCGGTGTGTAAAGCCGCATGACTGGAGAAAATAAAATAGGATGACTAGTAAATCCCCCAATATAAAGTGTGACATTATGTACATGGTCACCAAGACCAATCTCATATCGGCAATTATGAGTTTTCAATTTTGGTCCCCGTGAGACATCCACCTTCTACGGCTTTGCTACACCTCCCCGTTTAATGTCTAATTAAAACTATTTTACAAACAACCAAACCATTATCCATTTATTAACCAAGGCCACTAATAGTGGTTTCTTCATACCAATCAATAACTTGCAAGTATCCATAGCCAACTATTTATGGGTTAAGGGGACTTTCAAGTGCCCTTCCATTTATTATATCAAACTACTTGGGGATCACCATGTACCCCACAAACATTACCATTTATACATTTATTTTTTCAAATCATTTAAACCATGCATAGCTCTTTTACCAAGTTTAAAATAATCAAGAGCTCTATTTAAAAGTAACCAATGCAATGAACATATCTTTATAAGTATTTTGTCAAACGCATTGGGGGAAATATATATCCAAGCTAATTTAAATTACCAATGACCAATCTCATGTAATCCAATTATCCAAAATCACCATTAATACATATAAAAGCATAATTAATACCATGAAAAACCATAACCAAGTATTTATAAAAAAATTCCCAAATCATATTTGAAAACCAAATGCATACAATAATGAAACCATGAAAACATTATATAAGACCATGCCTTTAGTTGGAACTAACAATAAGGGAAGAGAACATGCCTTAATTGACAAAGTAGACGGACAGAAATCACCAACAAGATCTCCATATTAGCTCTTAAGATGAAACCCTAGTTTTTGCCCCAAAATCTCTTGAGAGAATTATGGAGTGCTTAGTAATAATTTCTAAGTATTAGTGAATAGGATAATAGGGTAAATACTTTCCCAAGTAGGTTAGAAGACGTGGGGTCCTATTAGGATAAGTGAAAAAATATCCAAAATGCCCTCACTTAAGTTGCACAAAATCCCGTTATAGGGATACGACTGACCTATATGAGTCGTATCCTCTGATACGATTGGTGCCCTCCACTCGTATCTAAAGACTCAACCTTAGGACCCAACATTGTCCAGCATACGACTCATCCAACCAAGTTGTATCCACAGCATATAATTTGTACCTCCCACTCATACCCCTGGAAGAATAGAATACCAAGAGCATTGAACATTGTCCCCTATACGAGTCTCTGATATGATTCGTACCCTAATATACAGCTCAAGGTGAGCCACTTTTACTCAGACCCAAATTAAGTTACCAAATCTAAGGTTAAGTAAAGGAAAAACCCAAACCATACGATCCATATCCAACCATACGACTCGTACTACCTGAGTCGTACCCATTTCAGTGACCAAATCCATCCCACCAATCAATACTGGTCAGCATACGATAGATCCATACCATCCGTACCCCAACATAAAACTCATACCCATGAGTCGTATTGCGTCCAGAGAATGAAATTCCAGGAAATTTTCTAAGGTCTAGAAATCATGATGTTTTATTTTTGTGATGCAAACTGGGTGACTAATAATGATGAAGTTAGCTCTACTAGTGGCTATGTGTTTAATTTGGGTGCAGGTTCTATTTCATGAAAGTCCTCAAAACATACTAGTATAGCACGTTCTACCATGAAATCTAAATTTATTGCTCTCGAGTTGGTAGGACAAGAAGCTGAGTGGCTGAGAAACCATTTGGCAGATGTGCCTTTCTGGGAAGAAAAGTGTCACCAATGTCTTTACATTGTGACTCACAGGTAGAAATTGGGATTGTTAAAAACAGTGTATACAATAGAAAAAAGAGACATATTCACACTATACATGGTGCAATTAAACAATTGTTGAAACATGGTGTTATCTTCTTAGTATATGTAAGGTCCAAAAGAAATTTGGCGGATCCTATGATCAAAGGTTTGACAAGGAAAATGGTCCTTGATCGTCAAGGTGGATGGAGCTAAATCCAATGGATTGAGGTAATATGGTGGATACCCATTTACGGTCAAATAAAGCCATATAAGCCTTCAATAAACACTACATATCTTATCCCTATGGCGTGAGGTAGTGTATTATAAGGTTGAACTTATGTTTGCTCTTAATAATTCATAGCCTTAAGGTGTTCTATGAGATAGGCTTGATAGATCACCTACCTGAGTATTAAAAGTTGGTCACCTTTTGATGAAAACTTGAGTTGTCTTTTTAGAGCACTCATGAGACCCAAGGTTTGTGTGCATGACCATAAAAGCACTTTATGAGTATCACGGAGTTTGCATAAAATCAATGATATGGTATCTGTTGTGGGGTCTCAGCGTATATCCACTTTTTTCAAGAGTGCTTCATTTATTAGATATTTGTCGTTGCCTCATTTCACTACGTATCAATTCAAATCTAAAGATATTGATACTTAAGTACATCGTCCTTTCTTTTGCACAAAAATTATTTCTATTATTTTTTTCTTTGCATTTTATAGGGGAATGTGAGCTTTTCCGTTCATGAATGAAAACACAAAAATGAATTCATTGCATTCATTTCTCTCCAATTAATTGTGCAGATTAAAATGCAAAGTAAAAAAATCCGCATTCATTCTCTCAAATTAATTGTTGTGATGAGAGTTAAAGACAAATATTCTTTAATGAAACACTTGTCGTAAATGAGATATTAACTGATCTTATTTATTTCTTCACCAAAACGTACATTCCCACACCTATATAATTGTACTCTTTACTTGATGAAAAAAACACATCACAGAAAGAAATACCATTTGCCTTTTCTTGGCTTTCTTTCTTGATTACTTTCTCCTCATTGGTATACTATTCCTTGTGAATTTCTGGACAATGGTTTGTGCAACTCCAAACTTCCAGCTGCAAGTGCACATGTTTGGAAGTAGTTGTGGAACCTTGGGGAGCGACCGTCTAAAAGGATTTGTACCAGAGTCAGGCCGAAATCGCTTTCAAGGCAGTGGCTTTCCACGGCACAGTGTTTGTGACAACTTTCTTACTATTACTAATTCCTATCCAATATCAATATTGTAGTAAATTTCCTAACATCTATGTCACTGTTCCACATCTATATAGGTGTGTTAGTGCGGGTCTGATCTCTCCCGTGTGTGATCTACTCTTGCTTTGTAAAATATAGGATATGATGGTTATTTGTTAAAAAGTTGAAAATCTGCATAAACATCTCAAATAGACATGATTAACGACTTCTAATGTTATGTACTCACAATGATTGCAACCTTTATTGGTACGGTGCATCTTTCCTTGCAATGTTTACTAGCAAAGTGAAAGTATTACAGCTTAAAGTATCTTCCTACCATCATCAACGAGCTAAGACTGAGGTATCCCAAGACCAATCCATATGATTAATGTCTTTTCGCGATTACCTTGGTTGTTTTTTCATTTGAGATGTCTATCATTAGTCGCTCTCATTAGCTAGGTTGAGCTTCCATGTTGCCTTATATATATAGTCCATGTTCTTTTATTTGATATGTCTATGTTCCGTTAATTGAAATGTTCATGTTCCTCTATTTGAGATGTTCAGGTTCCTCTAATTGAGATGAAAAGCTCCAAAATTTTGATACAATAATTAAGGAATAAAAAGGTGAGGCAAATTTTACAGAATATTTCGCAACTCAAATTCGGTCACGAAATTGGAAAGGACAGAAAATTACAATTTCAAAAGCAAAGTAAAGGAGGGATTTTCACAAACTTATTCTTCTTAAAGTATAAAATACGAAACTATGCCCATTTGGCCATAAGAGACATCCCGCCAGCACCAAGAAGGACAGCCATGTAGGACTTGATTTGTAGCTTTACACTACCTTGTAACTTGTCACCCATAAAATCAGCAGCAAGAAGATCAACCAAAGCCATATAGATTAGAAGACCAGCAGATGATGCATTGAGTAATCCAACAGTTATTAATGCCCGTGGGCTATTTTCCTCGTAAGTACTTGACAGTGCTATTCCAAGTGCTATACCAAATGGGGTTGTTACTGAGAAGAAAAATGCCATTATTGCCTTCTTCAAGAACTTGTACTCAGTCTGAATAAAAACATAAAAATTCAATTAGAAAATATAATGCAATAAGAGTTGAGCATCTACACCACGAACCGGTACGTTTAGGGTTCAAGTCACGCAGAAGGAAAAGTGGAAACAATATCGATCCTCCTTGGGGTGGGGTATATAGGAAACCTCGATCAATATTTTTGTCAAGAAACTATAACTTCAATGAAATTTCATCATATAATAAACACTTGCCTGGAGAATACAACCACCAAGTCCCATGCCTTCAAACATTTGATGAAAGCAAAGTGCAGCAACAAGTCCTTTAATTGTGCATGTATTGCTTGAAGCACCTAATGATAGCCCTATCACTATTGAGTGCACAATGATTCCCAGCTCTAACACCTGCAAAAGCACTATCAATTTTTGTGATGATTTTATTTGACTAAGTATAATTGATCAATAATATTATATATTTGATTTAGAATAAATAACAAGTTTAAACATGTATAATTAACTCGCTACAAATGAATTAACGCTCATGTGGAGTAATTTATTTTAATTGGCTTATTTAGAAATGGCGGGTATACGACTTTTCCAATTCCTCTAGAACTGAACTAAAGAAAGGAAGAGGTAAGATTATTCATTTGATTCTTTCCTATACTAAATTTTAAGTTCAATAATATTGATGAATCGATCAACGATAAAAAGAAAAAATAAAACTCGGTCAAAGGGACAAAATGATATGAATAAATTTTAGTAAAACATAAACAAATCGATCAACTAAGAAGATCAGATTCCGATTTGCATCACTATCAGGCAAGTACACCAAATAATAGAGATTGTTTGACTTTCACCGTATTGAATTATATATGGACAGTTACATACCTATATTTACCATTTAGTTGGCCTTATAATGCATGTCCAGTGCATATATAGAAGAAGTTAAACGCTTAAGGAAAATGAATAACCAGTTACCACTAATAGAAACAATTTAAGATAATTAATTACCATGGCAATGACTCTGTATCGTAGTAGTTTTGTGCCATCAACTCCATCTTTAGTCGAAAAGGATCCATGGTGATGATGTGAATGTACATGGGAATGTCCAGCATTCACTGCCCCCATCTCTTGATCATTACTATCTTGACCCTGACCGATTTCTGGATTAACTATACCAGCTTTATGTTTTTTGCTGTACAAACTAGTAGCTATAGAGTCAATAGCCATCGTTACTATTGCAGACAACATAGCCACAAATCCAGTGAAGGGGAACTTATGCCATGGGTTTTCTTTCAAGCAACTGGATGATAACATGTCGAAAGAGTCCGGTAGCACGTGCATGAAGCCCGTGGCTAAGATAATTCCTGCTGCAAATGCCTTGACAATCACGAAAAGGCTTCTTTCTGGGCTTAGGGCAGGTATAGAACGTGAGAATAATGGAAGACATACTCCGATCATGCTAGTGATTAAGATGGAGACTATGGCTATGATTTTTAAGGACAACGCTTTGGATTTGTTGACACATGAGTTGTCTTCTTCTTCTCCACAATATTCTACGACTGATAAAACTCGAGGAGTGAAAATTGAGATGAGAATGAAGAAGATGGCAATGTGCTTGATATTAAAATTTGACATTGTGCAATATAGAGCTTGACTTTTGAGTGAATATGGTTTTTTTGCTTGCTTGGGGTTATGAATGTTATGATAGCTGGAATTGAAGGAGCTACTATATATATCATATCATCTAGGATTAAAAAAATAAATTCATTTTAATTAGTTAGTTAGATGGAAGAGTTGCTAATATAGTAACAGCTATTGAGTTATGAATTGGTTATTAGTAATTAATTTATGGTACAAGCTGCTACTTGTGCAGTTGTACTATATTACTCCCATATAAGGGCAGGCATGTGTATGTAACAGACAAGAAGTGTGGATTTAATCAGTGATTAGAGTTTGCAGCTTTTCTGCATTACAAATGGCACGTGTTTCAAACGAGTTTGGAGTTGACTTTGTATTTTCTTCTTGTCCTACATGGAATTTAAAAGTATAACATTTCATGTCTTAAAAGAAAATTGGAATGAATGAAATACTCAAGTACAAGCATTTTAAGGCAATTATAAATGACAAATTAAAATCGTAGAATCTGCTTATTTAAACAAGAAGATCATAATAGTTTCACAATTTAAGCCAGCTGCAAGACGAGTCTCTTAAACACTTCTTTTTGTGACATGAGGGATGAAGTAGTAATTCTACAAACATTAGATATTTTATCGTGGTAAATTTAATTTATCAATCAGTAGGCCTGCTGTATTTTAAAAAAAAAAAAATTACACAATTACACAACTTATGTTTTCAATGTTACAAAAAATTTCAACTTTCTAGACATATTACAAAAATCACAGATGCTATGTATATGTCGACTGTGTTATGTATATTAATAGGAAGAAAGAGTAAAGCAATTTAAAAAAATAGGAGAGAATGTTGTTACTTTCAAAAGTTGGTATTTATGTTATTTATATTATTTTTTTTCCTTAATAGAATAAAGTAATCTTGAAAACAGATCCCCAAGCTCAACTTCCAAATATGGACCACTAGAATGGATTTTTAGAAAAGGAGAGAATCTCGGAATGGAACTGTTCAGAAACAGCTAATCATTAGTGATATTAAAAATTTTAAAAGGAATAAATATATTTCTTAATCAAATACTTTGGTATAACAATATCATTAGTGATATTAAAGAAAGAATGGAATAATAAGAAGTCATCTTTGAGATATAGTCTAAATTAGAGACATGTAGTCATATATATATTGTACGTTTAAGTACAATTTAGTTTTCTATTAGGTCATGGAGATAGCCTAACAACCAAAAATTAAAATGAACCCCATCTTTATTGGCCTTGATTGTCAACCAATAGACAAGGGTTCAAAAATAAGGCCGGTAAAGTTTTTGTGTTAGATCCTTAAAATCTCAAGGCCTAAAAAAAATAATTGATTGTTAATTTTATAATTTTTTATTTTTTTTGATAATATTGAATATAGTGTGAAAAATGATGATCATTCAATTGAAATATTTTGAAATTTTGAATTAAACTAGTCAAATTTATAATAATAAATAATATGTTTATAATAATATTCAAGGTAATATATTGAAAATACGTGGTTAATATCTTCTTAACTTCAATCAATTCTTATTATTATAAATAATAATATTATTATTATGTGAAATATAATACTACACTAAAAACAATAATTATTAAAAAAAAAAAAAGCAACATTAATTTTTTATTTTATATATATATATATATATATATATATATATATATAAAGACATCAATTAAAATTTACTTTTAGATCATTAATTTTATTGAGATGTTCTTGACAATAGAATCGGGAATCAATTATTTAAATAGTATTCAGCATTTGGCAATTTCTTTGATATTTACTTATGAAACTTGTATGAAAGACGTTTAAAGAAAAGAATTTAATTAGAAAAGTTGTAGAGTGGTGGTAGTTCTTTTATATCTATTGGCCCATCTCTCTAAAAGTATATTAGTTTTTTTGGGTGGAAATTTCAGAAAAAACCGCAGCTGCTATACCTTTCGGATGTGCGCATTGGCTAAACCCCCATGTACACAGCTTGCAAGTAACATCAGGGGGTTTTAACCGCACTAGGCAAGCCCGGTGCGACAGGCTCGACTCAAAGATCCTACCTGGGAATCGGTCCCAGGTAGCTATGGTGAGTTTTCAACCCCCGACTAGTGAGCCACACCTCAAAGGGTGCATATATTAACTTTATCATAAAGAAAAGGTCAAATCCATCGGTGCCCCCTAAACTTGGCATGATCTTTTACTTAGGCACCTCAAGTGGACATTGTTAACTTTTGGCACCTCAAGTAGCCATAAACTGTGTCACTTTGACACCTTTTGTTGATTCAACAAAGAGAGCGTATCACACTCGCTTTTGGGCGCGTGCAACGCTATTTTAGCCCATTTTTCATTTAAATTAACCATCTTCTTCCCTATTTTTTCATCCTACATCTTTCAACCTCCATTAATGGAGTATCCTACATCTTTCAACCTCCATTAATTTTCTTTTGTCGATTAATTTTCTGATTGAACACAGGCCTCTTCTCCTCCATATTTTTTAGTCATACATCTAAAATTCGAGAAGCTATTAATGCGGATTGAAAATATAGAGGTTAAGCTTCTAGATCTAGTTTGAAAATCTGTTATTTATTAAATTCTTGGTTGAATTTAGAGAATAATTAGATTATTTGTATTATTTTAAGTTCTCAAATGTCAATGTAGTTGTATATGAGTTATTTTTTTTCCCCTAAGTTCAGAAGTTTACAATTTGCTTGATTTTAGTTCAATTTAGAATATCTGATTTTTTGTGTATGTGTTGTCTTAGCCGCATTGTTGTTGAAGCAATTATTAGAGTGAAAGTAAATGGATCCAGACTAAGTTGTTGCTGAACTGGTTGGAATGGGATTCGAATTATCTGATATTACAAATGCTATAGAAGTTGCAACCTCCGTTGATGGAGAGCTTGAAGAATGGTTTGGTGAGAAAGATGAAGTTTTGTAATTATTTGGTCAAAAGCCACGTGTCATTAATTCATCGGACATCTTATAATGTATTTTGTTTCATTTTAAAAAAAAAATTGTGGATGCATATAATGACGTGGCAATTTAAAATGAGTTGGTATAAATTAATTGGTCATTTAATCCATGTCAAAAGCGAGTGTAATTCACGTGCTAGAGCTGATGTAAAAAGGTGTCAAAATAACACATTCGTAAGCTACTTGAGGTGTCAAAAATAAACAATATTCACTTAAAATGTCTAAGTGAAAGATCGTATCAAGTTTGGAGGGCCACCGATGGATTTGTCCTAAAGAAAAATAGTCAATATGGGGTAACATTTATTTTTCTTCCCTTCAAACACTTGAATGGTGTTTTGTGTCAATTAATTTGATTGAGGTGTTCCATATTATTCATCTACTTACATTGATATTTCTTTTCCTGTGGTTATAAATTTGCTTCATCAATTCGTTGGCTTCTTTTTTCTAATATATTGACTTGCGAGAAATAAACTCGAATTTGGATCTTAGTCTAATATTCACATATTTTAATCAAAGAAAATGACAGACGCGACAAATTACATAGCAAATGTTTCGTCCTAATATAGTGTTTAGATTTCTGAAAGTGGAATTTTTTTAAATAAAAGTCTATGTTTAACTAGTAATTTCATCTTATAAAATTCAACTTAACGTGGGGCCAACACTAGATGATGAAATGATTCCAATAAAATAGAAGTTTCAATTACAATAACAATAAACTATTGGAAAGCTGGTAATCTGTCAATCTCATGTGATGCACTTAAAAAAAAATATTCTGCGTTAGAAATTATAGTATGAATTGTCAACTAAAAGCCTTTAGACCATTTCTTCACAAGTACTATATCCAAAAGTTGTACGAAATTCCTATATATAGAATGGCATGGAAAATGTAGATTAGAAAGATATTATTTCTTCACTTTTTAACATTATCCAATCTTACAAGGCTCTTCGTACGTCCAAAGGATAGAGTTGTATTCTTTTTTAATTAATCATTCAACATTCTGAAGTTTACTAGCACGATAAACTTGTACTCAACGTCGAATAATACCTGCTACAGGGAGAAGATAGAGTTCTCTTTTTTTACATTTAATTATTCAGTATTCTGAATTTACTGCCACGATAAAATTTAATTCAACGTCGGATAGATAATGCTTGTTGTAATAGGGAGAAGATACAGTTGTGTTTCTTTTTTAAAAAAAAATATTGTTAAATCATTCAGTTGATGAAGATATGAAAAAGTTGGAGTCGGCTCAGATAATGCCTACTAAGGAGGAGAAGGTAGAGTTGTATGTAGGATGACCTTGTAAATATACTTCACAAATATTAAACCAAGACTTTCATCATATTACTCAGGTGATAATGCTTTATAATGAAGGATTTGTTGATTTAGAATTTTATCGTTTGGCTATTATAAAGCCTAGATATAAAATAAAACCAATAGTTAATTTTTTGTTTTATTATTATCTATATAATTTTTCAATAAAGTTTTATAGGCAACCTATATATATGATGCATGTACTCGAATCCGCCTGTGTTTCTAAAGGTTAAAGCAGTTCTAAATGTTTGTTCTTTTAACATTTTTTATATTTCAATTTTCGACTTATGAAACATACAAGAAACAAATTAATTAAATCATGTTTTATTTATTTGCTATTTTCTTTTGAAATATATGCATAAGGTCCTCAAGAAAGTGGACCCTCTTCTTGTGCGTAACCTTAGAAAATTACACTTACGGATCTTTAGGAAAGGTGGTCTTAATTTTGATGAGTGTTTTAGAAGTCGAAGCATTTTAGTTAGCACGTGATTGTTTTATTTTTAATTTATAATATAGTAAAACAGAGTTATAAAGTAAAAATTATAAACTATTAAAAACATGACTAAGCAAACTCAAAAAAAAAAAAATATCTAATATAATTTTATAAATATAAATAAGAAATGATATAATAGCTACTGTGATATACAATTCAACGCTAACATTTGTACATTCAAATAATAAAAGAATTATATTATTAAAAAAATATATTACTATTGTACTATGCAATTTACATTCCTAAAAAAAAATAAACAAACTTTATAAGTACCTTCATGATAATTTTGAGAAAATAAAATACAATAATTTACTTACTATTTGGTTTGAAGTGGATGACTACTTAAATAAGAATGGGAATTCAATATATTGTGATAGTTATCATTTCAAATAGTGATGATTTTGAAACATATGACAAATGAGAAAATATGATAATTTTGAAACGCATGACAATAATATGAAGATCAATGATAAGTGATGATGTAAAATTAAGCTAATTAAATATTTTTTCAAAAAAATGTTAAATGATATTCATCCTCACGATACTTTTGAAGAGTAAATATGCAATGCAATGACATGCTATTTGAGTTATTTTCAATCTTCTTATTCATATAGACGAGAAAAAATACTAAGCGTCATTTATTTATTATAGAATTATAAGGGTCAATAATGTTAATTAAGAAATTCGATCCATAATTTTCCTAAGATCTATTAGGCAAGCTCCGAATGTTGAATGTTAGGCGTGCTTATGGCATACAATCGGAAGCTTATGGCGTAAGCTAGCCTCACAAGCCTAAAGCCTCACTTCTATGTTTTGCCAGTGTCTTCCCCTGAAGCAAGCCGCAAAACCGTCTAACACTAATTTTGATCCTACTTGCTCCATGACAAACCTTCAAAGTCAAATATTTGCCCGTAAAAAGTTGTAGTAAAAAACTTAATATTATCCACCGTCAAAATTATTTTTGTAAATCACTCACATAATCAGAGATTTTACTAGAAAAAATTACACACCATAGATAAAATAATTTCTTAATTATACATGGCATGATTAAAGTTTTAAAAAATTACCCTACATAGTAATTTGTTAGTTATAAAACTATTTTTTTGTAGGTCCATATATACAAATATAATATGCAGTGTATATAAAATAATATTCTCTTTTATGTAATTGATTTTTCATAGTCTCTCTCTTATTTAATTAGCTAATTTTGCGGCATTTGTTTTATCCCTTTTTAACTCATAGGGTTGAAAAATATAATTTTTGATTTTTTAAACTATTTCGAAACTTTAAAGAAAAATTTGAAACAATCTAAGAAATCACAGAGCCGTCACTTGATTTTTGAGAAAATATCAAGAAAAACTAAAAATATTACTTCAAAGATTCAAAACAGAAAAAATCTTTTAAGTTTAGAAATCCCGAGTAAGTAGTTCCGATTAATACTCTTGGAAGGTTGTTAAGGCATCAAGAGTATCCGCTAACTTGCGGTTATCCGAACTATTTGAAAATAACTCTTTGACTAACTTTTAAAAAAGGGAATTGATTTTTGAAAAGAAATCGATTAAGGAAAACATTGTTTTTAATATTTGTGAAAACAGATTTTGACGACTTAGCGGAAATTTTTAACTAAGTCTAAGAAAACTAAAAACAATTAGCAAATAAAGGGGGGAAATGGAGACTAAAAGATTCAGGCCATTAGACCCAAATCCATAAACACTATCCTAAGGTAATTTGGGTTTTTGGCTCATCCTCACCTGTCCTAATCTAAATACTTGAGTTTTTGGCCCATAACCTGCTTCACTTGTACTAATTTAAAACTTTAGCTTCGAGACCCAAATGAATGAACAAATAGATAAATAAATAAATAAATAAAGAATAAGACAACAATAAAAATAGAGACTTTCCAAGTCTCTTAGCGACCTCATCAATGGATTTTCACTCATTTTCCTTCTTCTTCCATCTTCTTGCACCCGCACGCCATATAGTCGACCTTGGATTTAAACTTTGGATTTGACTCGAAGAGATGGGCCTCATTGGCTCATTATGAAATGCAAGAGGAGAGGAGTCCATTTGGACTCGAGACATTTTTGCATGCAAATAAAAGATAAAGAAATTAATAAACGCTCAAGGCATAATAATTACATGTTTCAAAGCAAAAGAAAATATCAAGAAGCAATTTTTGAATGGCAATGATAGGCACACTTGCACACGTATAACAAGAGTCAGAGTCAACAGATAAAATGCAAAGCAAAGACATTGTCATACTCCTATTTTTACCGCGTCAACCCTGTTAGGGAGTTGGTTTTAGAGAAAATGGATTTTTTTCAATTAAAGTGACATTTTGAAAAGGGATTATTTATTTTACAGAGTCGTCATTTGAAATTGAGTTTGGGTGTTCCAAGTTACCTTATTGAATCCCCTTTCAAATGGAAATGATTCTTAATTTTTTATCTGCAAACTAGAAATCCAGATAAGAAATTCTATTGATCAAGGGAAAGGTGTGAGGCACCCCTCGAGTCCCATTGTTCTAGCACGGTCGCTTTAATGACTTTCGTCTGGCTTAAATTAATCTTTTGAATATTCAACATGTTGTTAGCCTAAAGTTACTTACATCCCGCTTTTAATTTATTTTAAATCATTTGACTATATTAATGTGTGGCTTGCCAATAGCAGTACTTTTTGGTCATACCACAAGTTTTTGATGTATTTCTCGCGTCTCTGAGGCGTTTATGGATCGTTTCTATTTTTTCAGTCTAAATAAGCACCTAACATGTTTAAAATCTACCCAACCCAATTAGATTGACTTCAAATGGTATGTTAAATTTTAATATAATGAATGATTGGTAACAGGGCTTTCCAACTTTATCATTAACTTTCTCTTGTATCAAACTTTTAATTTCTTTTGATCAAGAACCTAAATTTATTCTTTTACGAATTCACTCCCTTACAATATTTTTCACTCTCTTCTTTTAGCGTTTGTGATGGGTCTTGGACCACCTTGATCTACCTCACAGTATATAATCAACTAAAAATTAAGCCTTAAGCAAATATCGAGGCCCAAAAACAACTCTACATAAAATAGCCAATGTCAAATTTTTGCTTACAAGTAAAGTCGACAATGATAAACTGGAATAAAAATAATGAACCAAGACAACCTAACTATTAATATTAAGGGAAGCAATTAAGTGCAAAGAGACATTCAAAGACCATCAAACTTGAGCTATTCATGTGAATTGACAAACGCAAAACCAACTAAACTGTAATTTCCCTTAGCTACTACATCTCTTCCAAGTATAAAGCCTAAGGAGCCTACTACTTCAACTTTAATATTTCATTTATGATGACACTAATATAAGGTTGTAATGAAAAGAAAGAAAAAAATCTTGAACCACACTTACGATTAGGAAGAAACAAAATTAGACTAAAGAGAAGTAAGTTTTTTTTTTTTAACAAAGTGATGCTACCAAGTATCATTAAAGGACATTTTGTTAAGATATAGTTTTAATCCATTTACGTGTAGATACCAGCCGTAACCAATGATTTGGGTGGACGGAAAGAATAATAAGAAAATTACTTCTGCATAATTTGTAAATAATAAACCTAATAAAGCAATAGTTAAACTAATTTTTCGCCTATAATAAGTTTTTAACAACTCCTATCCCTTATTACTCTATTTATTAAAATAAATAAAAAGAAAAGGGTCAAAATCATTTTCCCTCCCCAACTTTATCTTAAAAATCAAACTCCCCCCTCAACTTTGAACAATAATCATACTCCCCCTTTATCCTAATTGACTTTTTAAAATTTCTATTTTACCCTTTATCATCATTTTTTAATTCTTTTTTTTTAACTTCTTTAAAATCATCATATTTTCATTTTAAAAAAAATCATATAACAAAATTTTCATAAAAACATAAACATTATTCATATAACAAAATTTTCATAAAAAACATAAACAGTATCTTCTAGGAAAAAAAAGTAAGAAATACTAATTAAGTATATAAGTTAATGATGATCTTTATGAAGTAAATTAGCATAATAAGAAAATTAGTTTTATTAATAATAATCAAAACTATAATATTTATTTTACAAGTGAAAATAATAAGTAATACTAATTTTATAAACATATTTCAATGCAGAAAATACAAACAATAAATGAAAGAGATAAGCCTCTAGTACCACCCCAAACTATGGTCAAAGTTGTTACGACACACCCCAACTTCACAGAGGTCCTATAATCCCCTGAACTCAATTTAGCGTATTTTTGTCATTTTTTGTGCTAATGTGGCACCTTTAT
>NC_061112.1:111976451-111984710 GCF_002878395.1 Capsicum annuum | reverse complement strand
TGTTTATAAAATTAGTATTACTTATTATTTTCACTTGTAAAATAATAAGTAATACTAATTTTATAAACATATTTCAATGCAGAAAATACAAACAATAAATGAAAGAGATAAGCCTCTAGTACCACCCCAAACTATGGTCAAAGTTGTTACGACACACCCCAACTTCACAGAGGTCCTATAATCCCCTGAACTCAATTTAGCGTATTTTTGTCATTTTTTGTGCTAATGTGGCACCTTTATTACATAAAATGGAGCCCACATCAAAGGTGTCACGCCATCTAAAGTGATTGACAAAAGGTATCACATTAGCTAAAAAGATTGACAAAAATACGCTAAAATAATTTTAGGGGTAATAGGACCCCCGTGAATTTGACGTGTCGTAGCAAATTTGGTCATAGATTGAGAAACTAGATATTTTTCTCGAATAAAAATAAGGTCAAATTTTAGAAATTATATTTATTTATATAAATTATAAAACATGTAATACTCTATTAATGACAATGACAGCTTATTTACTGATATAGACAATAGATAATATCGTTTCTTATCACTTGATCCTCATACTAAAAATAGATGTTTTAATTTATCTGCTCAATTTGTGAAACTAAGAGAATTGTATTATGTTTTTTTTCTACTATTTAGTGTTAAATAACTATATAAAGTAACAGTATAGACAAATTTAAAGTTTCAAATTATCATTAATAAGGTTAATTTAGCAAAATATACCTCTAAGTAAAATTTTCTTAAGAATTGTGTTATATCAACAAAAAGTTAAGTAATACGAAACAAATTTAGTAAGATAGTGATAAAAAACGAAAATATACGCACATGCATGTACATACATATGTATATATACACACTTAGGGGTGGGTTGTTTGGAAACACGTCATTTCGGGATTAGTTATTACAAAATAAGGTGTACTAACATGTATGTGTGATAACTTATCTCATCACTACGATATAAATGGTGCGACAAATAATTTTGAGACTACCTAATACATCTAATTAAACGCAGGATAAGAAATCATGAACTTTATCTCTGAATTACTATAATTATACCTCACATCAAACGACTCTTTAATACGTATAATACTAAAATAACGATCTTAAAAAATAACATTGAATTTTGTGATAAATTTTTAAAAAGTATTAATTTTCTTATAAAGTTAATAAACTTAAATAAAATACTACAAATATCCATGTTAAAAAAATATTCATTACATATAATATAAAAAGATATTACATAAATATAAAATTAAAATTACAAAGACAAAATGGATATTGCATGGGATAAAGGGGAGAGTATGATTATTGTTCAATGTTGGGGGGGGGGGGGGGGAGGGGATTGATTTTTCAATCAAAGTTGAGGGGTGGAAATGATTTTCACCCAAAAAGAAAACGAAGAAAATTAAGCCACAAAAGACTAACAGTGACTTCAACTAATTAAAGTTAGCATCATTTACTATCGTACAAATAGTCTCATATCATATCAAATTTCATCAAATATAATTTAATATTATAGCATCAATGTTGGCAAATATGTAATCTTGACAACTTTAAATAATGAAATCAAGTCTCATATAATCTACAAGTCAAATTATACAATTGAAAATCTAGGGTTATCTCTAGCGAAAATAAATTTCTAACAAAATTCGCTACAATCTTGTGATTAACAAAGTTAAAATAGCAATTTTTTGAGCCATGAAGCTCAAACCAAAAATTCAAAACGGAGACCTGAACGGATTTTTTCAAACGCAAAGAACTCTCTGCTTTCTTTCTTGTTTTTTTTCTACCTTTTCTCTGTTTCTCCTACTATCCATCCTTGTTTTCCTTTCTGTCCATATATATGTGCTAATACAGTGCATGTGCAGGGGCGGAGCCAACCTTCTGTTCGGGGGTTCGGCCAAACCTCCTTCGATGGAAAAATATACTATTTATATATGATTAAAATTATTTTTTATGTGGTTATAGTAGGTGTTGAACCCCCCTTCGACTAAGTTTTCTTTGAATATAGAACCCCTTCGTTGAATTCTGGCTCCGCCTCTGTTCATGTGTATGAGTTTATGTGGGAGTTGAGGGAATAATAGGGAGTTTGGGGGAAAGTGGGTGTGTGTGTTTGTGGGGAACATGGGGGATAAGTTTCCGCCTCCTCCCCCCAGGCCCCCTCTTTTTCTTTAATTAATATTTTAAATAAAATAAAAATAAAAAAATCTATTTAAAATTAACAAAATACAAAATAAGTTAAATAACTAGTTTTAGTAATAAAATTAAGAAATATTAATATCAATAGATTCTTTATTAAAAGTTAAAAAAAGAAAACAAATATAATTTAGTCTCTTTCTTTTTAAAAAAATAAATAAATAAATAAACAATAAAATAAAAATTTATTTAAAATGTAACTCTATTTTTTTATTGTTTTCAAAACTTTGTAACAATAAGATAAAATTTGAAATATCTAATTTAGACGAAAAATAAAAAAAAATAATATATATATATATATATATATATATATATATATATATATATTAAACACTAAAATGACGTAAAACATTCAGTTTGGTAAAAAATTAGGTGTTTACAGACATCTACTTACATACCTCATGATTTCTGTTCATATTAAGAATTAATAAAGGCTCAGTGTGTGGAAATACACTAGGTTTGTTGTTGTTGTTGTGTTAAAAATGAATAAAGGTAAAAGGAAGAATGTTATATTCAATGAATTAATGCGAGAACAAACAGGCTTACGAAAGTAAAGAGATGAGGCAATAAGAAAAATACCCATGACTACTAAAATTGAACAAACATAGCCACTAATCCACTAACAAAAGAAAATAAAGGCTAACTTTTCAAAAAAGGGAATCCTTAAATTTCAATTAAGGCGACATTAACGAAGATTTGTACATCCAAATCATGACCAACTTTAGGAAAAACATGTAATGACCTATGATTTATCTTTCTAAGACATTGTTGATTCTCTTTTGATTTTATGAATCAAAGAGAGACATGAATCAAGTCTTTAAACACAGAAAGAGCACATATAATAATCCGAAGAAAAAAAATTAGAATAAAAGTTTAGCATCTCTAAAAGTGAATATTGTTCAACAATCATACTATGCATGACTCGAAAATATCTAAATAATTCTATTTACCTACAAAATCCAAATTTTCTCTTCATTTTGAAAAGACAACATGCGAATAAAAGAGGAACAAATATCTTGGATAAAATATAGCTAGCACTTCATCTCTCATATGAGGATTTTGATATCCATTAAAATGATTAGCAAGCAAATGACAAATTCTTGACTTAATCAATTTATATTTTATTAAGGTGAAACAAACAATAGTAACTATTTTTCTAACATAAAAGAAACAAATTTACATGCTAAAAACAAACATATCCGCCAACAATAAATTTTAACTAGGCATGAGTACGTCTTTTCAGCAAAGATCAAAACTTTATACATAATAATCAAATAATAAAGTCAAAAGGCAAAATAACCAATATTAACTATTTTTTTCAACATAAAGAAAATACTTTACATGCTAAAAATAAATATACCCACCAACAATGAGTTTAAACAAGACATGAGTACGTTTTTTTAAGCAAAGATTGAAACTTTATCCACAATAATCAAAGAATAAAATCAACGAAACACGTTCAACGATTGGTAGCTCATTTTTATACCATGAACGTAAAAATATTCATAATATCAATACCACAATGTCCCGTGGCCTTCAAGGCCAGCAAACAATCTCAGCAAACATAATTACAACTATGAACTACGAAGAAGAAAAAGATGAAGAAGAAAACGATAATAAAACTAAAAAGGAAAAGGTGTGTTTACCTTTTCTCGGGCAGTAAAACGGGACTTCAAATTTTTTTTGGAGTCTTGATCACCACCGAAAAGCAATCTTTTGAAAATCCGCATTAGACTACCGCTTTAAAAATTTTACTAAAGAAAAGAAATTTAACTATTTGCTCAAAAGTTTTTCTCACTCTTCGAGACTTTGAGACTTTTTTTTTTCATTGAAACTTCTTCCTTCTACCAAAATAGTGATAGTATTATAGGAAAGGATGGATCCAATTCTACTAATCCACCAATGTGGGTGAGGTGGAAGATAAGGTGGGGGCAATTGTATAATATAGTATAATTTTTAAATTTCAAAATTAAAAAAAAAAAAAAAAAAAAGACAAGGTTGAGGAGAGATTTGTACAAAGTAGTACAATTTTTTAATTTCTAAATTTGAATTTGAAAAAAGGATAAGGTTGAGGAGGAATTGTACCATGTATTACAATTTTTGAATTTCAAAATTTGAATTTACAAAAAAGGATAAGGTTGAGGGGGAATTGTACAATGTAGTAAAATTTTTGAATTTAAAAGTTTGAATTTGAGAAAAAGACAAGGTTGAGGGAGAATTATACAATATAGTACAATTTTTGAATTTTAAAATTAAAAAAAGGACAAGGTTAAGGTGAAATTGTACTATCTAGTACAAATTTGAAATTTGAATTTGATTTTGGTGCGAATTGGGTAGAAAATATGAGAATTTTTGATAATTTAGGGTTATTTAAAATTTAAGCCCATTGAGATTTAAACTTTAGCCAATTTCATTTAATTTTAATCAAATTGAAAATCAATTGGCCGATTACATTGCAATTATGGTCAAATCTAATAGATTGACTAAATTAAATTAAAATTCAATACGAATTAATACTTCCTTTAATCATGAGCTTCTTAATTTAATAAAATCAAATAAATACTTCTCTAATTAAATTAATTCTAAGAACAAATTTTATTTAAAGCAAGACTTTATCGGTTTAGATTAATTTTAAAGCTTAATCAATAAAAGTTCAATTTTAATAAAAATGTTCATTGAAGTAACAAAATTTATACAATTTTGCATATGTAAATACTAAAACCTATAATCGTCAATTAAATGACAAAATTAATCCAAATAAATATTTTAGAACGTATTTATCCGGATGAAATAAATATTTTAATTTTACAAAAAATTTAAGAAACTTAGGGTTAAATTTAGTCGTGGAGGGCAAAAATTAAATGTCAACACCATTAACTTATGCAAACTTCTTGAACATATCTCAAAAAAAATCCTCGAATTTGATTTTTTGTCTTACCCTAAACATCCTTTATGGGTTTGCATTAAAGATTTTTTGGAGTAATTTCTCATCTCTAAATATTTGTCGGATATGCATTGAAGATTTTGCGGTAATCTTTTATTTTTTCGGGTATATAGATTTATTTTCTTTTGAATTTTTTAGGTATTCTCTAAATGAGCCGCTAAGTTTCTTCAAATTTCACTTATTTTCATAGAATAAAATGTATACTTTGAAAATCGAATTGTATATCAGTATCAATGTCACGAAATAAATATTAATGAATTATTTTTATAATTGGATATTTGATCCAATTTTAGTGAATCTGATGATTGTATATAGGTAATTTAATTGTATTCAATTGCGTAGATTTTTATATGTGGGTATGCATTGTATATTTGTTTCATTTGTATATTTTTATATACATATGAATGTATTGGATGTATGTTTTTGATGTATATATGTAGATTTTGTATAAATATATATATGTATACAAGTTTGTTCTGTGTTGGACATATACATATGTATATGCAAACATATGTTTTATATTTGGGTATATATACAGGTGCATATGTGTATATATGTACATACATATGCATATAAGTACAATTATTTCTATATACATACGTTGATTTTTATACTACCTTCGTCCCATTTTATGTGTCGTTGTTTGATCGAGCACGAAATTTAAGAAATAAGTGATGACTTTATAAAATTTACAAAATTGCCCCTCTTAATGTTTACTTTTTAGTTGTATTTTCTTAATAAGTGAGACCCACTAAGGATAAAATGAGAATGATGTCATTAAATAATTACCAAATAAAGAAAGGTGACATCTTTTCGAGACGGAACAAAAAGAAAATGACAACACATAAAAGGAGACAGGGCCTTATATGGCCTCAAACATAGTTGATATAACATTATAATTCAAACATAGTTGACAACGCTATAATATTATACGTTTATACGATATAGCATTGATATACATATGTATATGTTTATTCAATACATAGTTGATATGCATATGTATATGCTATACAAATGTGTTTGTCTCATATGTATGTTTATTCATTTGATTGTATATGTATAAAATTATACGTTTATACAATATAGAGTAAATACATAATTATCCTCCTAATATTGGCCGAGATTTTCAAAAAGACACCTAAACTTTGAATTCGACCTATTACCCCATGATTCTTCTTTATTCCGTTGCAAATACACCATTTTGAACCTCTGCGTGTATACACGTGCCATAGGCGCATGAAAGGGCTCAAATTTAATTTTTTTTATCAATTAAAAGTTGTCACATGTAAATAATTAATATACAATTTATATTTTTTTAAAAAGGAAAAAACTTGGCTTTTATTTATTTTTTAAAATTATTTCATAAACCCATCCATCCGCCATTGTCTTCTTCCCCAACTTCTTCTTCATCACCATAATTCAACAACAACATCAATTACAACAACATCATCAATTATAACAACAACAACATCAATTACAGCAGCACCAACATCAATTAAAGCAACAAAAACAACATCATCATTACCATAATTTTAAAAAGGAAAGTTGATGTACAATCTCGATTTTAATGGAGCTTTAAGCTCCATTTTAATAGAGAAAACTGGATGGGAGATGGGGGAGGGGGATATTAGACGGAGTGGAGATAGGAGTAAGGGGTGGGGTGGGGTCATAAATAAAAAAAAATGGAGCTTAAAGCTCCATTTAAATGGAGATTGTACAGGAGCTTTAAGCTCTATTTTAATGGAGCTGGACGCGAGGTGAAGGGGTGGGGGAGGTTGTTGGACACGGGGGGGTGGGGAAAGAGGGGGTGGGGTGGGGTGATAAATTAAATAAAAATAAAAAATTTATTTTTAAAAAAATAAAATATGAAATTAAATACATTTAACACGTGACTGCACCTGATTGGTGCGTGTGTTCACTCTCTTTGTTGTGACTGAGATTCAGCAAAAAATGATGTATTTGCAATGGATTAAGTAAGAATCGTGGGGTAATAGGTTGAATTCAAAGTTTAGGTGTCTTTTTAAAAATCTCGGCCAACATCATGGGGGTAATTGTGTATTTACTCTGCAATATATTTTGATATGTATATGTATATGTATATATTATACATGAGAAAATACATCAAATCCCCCCTCAACTTGTAGTCAAAACTTACTTTAGACCCTAAATTAATCGAGCAATTATTTATCCCCCTTAACAACTTTCAAGTGAATTAATTTCAACCCTTACGACTGACGTGACAAAAAAAAAGAGAAAAACGCGTGAATTTTATTTTTTTTAAAAAGGGTCCACCTTTTCTTTAATTATATATATATATATATATATATATATATAAAATCAAGAAAAAAATAAGAAAATCCAACGTCATCTTCTTCCTAACACACCCTTACCCCACCCCGAACCCCACCCCACCCCCCCACACCCCCTTTTTTTTATCTTCTTCGAACCCTCACACCCGTTTCTTTGTGTATTGGTGTGTTTCTTTCTTAGCATTTTTACTTGTGGAAGATTGGTTTTTGGATTTGAATTCATTGACGTCTTCAATGGTGGTGTTTCTTTGGTTGTTTTATTCTTTGACAAAGAAGAGCTAATTTTGGATAGATCTGAGGAGGCTTTTTTAATTGCAGGGGAAGTGATTTTGGTTGAATTTGAGTATTTGATGGAAATGGAATTGAGCTTTTTCAATTGGGATTTTAGTGCAAGTTTCTCTTCCCAATTTTGGAAGAGCTTGGAAGTAAAGATAAGATTAATTTTCTTCTTCCCAATTTTGTCAAAAGAAAAAAATAGAGAAGGCAAATGCTATTATTGCTTTTATTTTTTCATATCGGATTGTGCAATTTTATTTGTGTTTTGGATTTAAAATTTTGTGTATTGGTTCATTTTTTTAGATCACGTATTTGTATTTTGTCCGTTGTTCGATTTGCTCAAGTTAATTCAAGTCAACTTTTCATTTGATGAAGAAAAAAAATTCACTGAACAACTTGCAACAATGGAGAAAAAACTCATTGAAAAGCTTGCAACAATGAAAAAAAAAAAGGGACGGGTTTGATTGGGTTTGGGAAGGCGGAGAAGCTGGATTTTGGGGGGTGGGGCGAGGTAGAATCGTATCCAAGAAA
>NC_061112.1:111949502-111976351 GCF_002878395.1 Capsicum annuum | reverse complement strand
TATATATATATATATATATATATATATATATAAAATAGTACATATATTTTTAAAAAAAATATATATATATATATAAAAAGTATGTGTGTGGGATTACTTTTTTAGAAAAATTAGAATATCCTATGTGGCAATGACATGGCACTGATTTGGCATGACATGGCACGTGTGTAGTGCACTTTCCGTTGTGAGAGTGAAATTTTGATTTTGAAGTTGAAATTAATTCACTTTAAAGTTGTTAAGGGGGTAAATAATTGTCCGATTAGTTTAGGGTCTAAAGTAAGTTTTGTCTACAAGTTAAGGGGGTATTTGATGTCTTTTCTCATTATACATTGTACATAATTATAAAATTCTAATGTGTTCGTATATACAATTGTGTATGTATGTCTCTCTATATATATAGAGAGAGAGAGTTAAAATTCAATTGTATAAAGTATAATTGATTTTTATACGCTTGTACTAAAAAAGGCCAATCATGGAAGGAAAATCACTAGTAATTTTTGTTATATAGAAGGAGAATATTAAGGGAAGTTGGAGATAATAATGAGCATTAATTACTCGCGCTTTCATTTTAAATTAATAGTAATTATTAATTATATTGTATAAATGAGTCCTAAATATATTTGATCACTAACTAATATCTATAAAATATAATTAGTAAAACTTAGACTATGAAGTTAGTTCGAAAAAGTCTGAGGTATCTAGATATGAATTTTTGCCATTTTATTTCGAAAAAAGGACACTGTGTAGCACTTTTTAAAATAAATAGCCAAAGTTTGAGATTTTGCCAAAAAAATGATCAGTCGGATAAAGTATTTTCACTTTATAGTCATTTCCTAATTTGAGCTATTTAGGCCCATGTAGTTCGGATACAATCCATATACAGTACTGATACAATCCATATACAATACTGATACAGTTTTCAACTTGACAACTTCGGCCCATTTAAAAATATTTCAGTATTTTTTCTGCTATAAATTTTTTAACTGAAAAATATTCTTTTTTATTGTTTAGAAATAATAATTTAAATATAATTATATAAAAAGGGTATAATTTTTATATAGAATATGTATCTATATAAGATATATGTATAGAAATTGTATAATTTTATCAAATATGTATGTATATATATATATATATATATATATATATATATATAGAGAGAGAGAGAGAGAGAGAGAGAGAGAGAGTATAAAAATTATATAATTGTTGTATAAAATGTGAAAAAATGTACAATTATTGTATAAAATGTGTATATAATTATTGTATAAAATGTGTATATAATTATTGTATAAAATATGTAAAATTGTACAATTATTGAATAAATTGAATATTTATATGTATAAAATATGTATAGAAACTGTATTGAAGGTGTATAGAAACGGTATAGAACAAGACAACAAATTGAAATGGCTAGAAAATGAAATTTAAATTTCATGGCCATTTTCGTGAAAATAATTTAATTTGAAGTGTCGTTTTTGTCCTTTCCCATTTTACTTTCTAAAAATTATACAAATATACAACTTATGGTTCCAATATTACAAAAAATCCCAACTCCCTAAACAAATTACAAAAACCCAACATATACACAGGAGAATGCTATGTATATGTCGGCTATGTTATGTATATTAATAGAAAGAGAAAGTAAAATAATTAAAAAAGTGGAAGATAGTGTAATTACTTCCAAGGGATTGATATTTATGTTATTTATACTTTTACTTTACTATATGGTTGTGATCTTATACTCGGCCCAAATCCAACAAATAGGTGAGACTGCTTTATGAATATTTTGGTCTTTGGTTCTAGCAATTATGGATCTAATTGTACATATGGACCATGGTGCGAAAGTGCATTTTCAAGTGAAAGTTGCTGAATTCCATAACTATGTTCTTTGATCATGAGAAACTTTCTCATATGTCCACTTGATCACATAACCAAGTTATACATATTTCTTTTGGACTCAACAAGAAGGATTTTCACAAAAATTCAAAAAATGAGATAAGGACCATAGGAGTACCTAATATATCAGAAATAAAAGGCTGTGGCAAGTTACAAAGCTTCGAAAAATAAAGGATAAATTACATAAATCTCATACTTAAGAGATTATATTACCTAATATCCTTTACTTTTTTTAAATTTATATAAAATCCCATTTGTTAACTTTACTCTTCATACATATCAAGAAAACCTCCATCCTATTTTTACTCAATCATTAACTCATTCAAGATTTTCTTCCCTAAAATATCTCCCTAATTATCAACAATTAAATCATCTTCCTTCCTGATTTTTTTCTCTTTCATTTATGCTTAAATCATCTTTCTTCCTGATTTTTTTCTCCTCCATTAATGCATGCAACTTTTTTATTCCTCTCCTAAAATCTCTCCCATTTAAAAAAAAAAAATCTATTGATACATATATAAATTTATTTAGTTATTCATACATATTTATTTTTTTAATGGTGATTCATATGAATGATAAATATGATATCATTATATGGTATTATGGTGATTCATACGATAGATATATTTTGTATGACTTTAACGGGTGATACATATGATATTAATGGGTTATACATATTGTATCATGGTGATTCATATGGTAGATACAATTATTTATTTCAATTATTGGGTGATATATATATATATATATATATATATATATATATGGTATTTTTGGTGATTCATATGGTAGATATAATTATTTATTTCAATTATTAGGTGATTTATATATATGATATTACGGTGATTTATATGGTAGATACAATTATTTATTTCAATTATTGGGTGATTCATATGATATTAATCGGTGATATATATGGTATTATGGGTGATTCATACGTTATTAATGAAAGGTAATGGTGTAGTCAGTGTAGGAAATAAAAGTAATAATATTTAAAAAAAAAAAAGACTAAAAACAGAATTGAAACATAATTAAAATTAAATCTAAAAAAGCAAACTAAAATTAAAGATGAAAAAAAAAAGAGAAAAAAGACCAAAAAAAATATTTTTCATAATTAAAGATGAAAAAAGAGAAACATAATTAAAACACCTAAATTAAATCTAAAAAAAAAAAGAGAAAAATTAGATATTTTTTCTTAAATAAAAAAATACAATGAATAAAAGAGAATCTATTATTTTCTTAAATAAATATATTATTAGTGTCAAATGTATCACTTCTTTATATGTATTACCATATAATATATGTATCACATTTTAAGAAATTAAAATAAAATATAATTAATAAAATAATTAAAATTTTATGTAATATCATTGAAAGATATCTAAAAATAAATGTCTTGCGGATACCATAATGGATATGTAAAGGGACAAAAATAGCCATTCGAATTATTGAAGTGTCGGATGTCCCGAGAAAACATATACCCATTTTTAGCCATCATTTGACTCGCCTTATTTTACATTACATGCTCTTTTCCTAATCTCTCTTTACTTCTGCCTTTTCCTCTCTAAAAATAATTTTAAAAAGAATATAAACTTGGCAATACAATCTCTCTCTTCATTCATTAAACTCTCTCTTCTATAGATTCTTCAAACTAATTTTGCATGCTTTTTTTCTCTTCCTTCTACTTTTTCTTTTTTCAAGTACTCCTTTTGTCCTTCTAGTTAAAAGAACAACGATAGGCACTAGAAAAAATATGCGTATACATACAAAAAAGTCCAATAGTGTTTGATATTTTAAATTACCCCTTTTTTTTTAATGAGTATTTCTTCTTCGCTCATATTTTTATTAATTGGCCTTATTTTTGTTAAATATAAATTTATTTTACATTTTATTTATTTAAAACATATAAATAATGATGTGCTAGTTCAGGTAAAATATATAAGAAGTATATACATTTATACAATGGTAATATATTTTTTTTATACACACTCAATCATGATAGATGCAATTTTATACAATTATGATATATTTTCTATGCACATCCTATACAAATATATGTTTTATACAATAATTATATAGTTTCTATACGCATATACATATTCTATAAAATAATTATACATTCTATACACATTTTATACAAATTGTTGTTGTAATGATTATATAGATAAATATTCTATACAATGTAATACTTTATGAAATGGCAATTTTAATTTTTAATACCTTAGCCGAGCATAATTTTTGATTTTTTTTTTAAAATATTACGTGGTGTACTATGTTGTTTGCTGTTAATATTTTGCAGAATTTATCAAATTCTCTTCAATGTATTTTATAGATTAAAAGTGTATTTAATGTATGGGACCTATTTGGTAAGGTTATGTGTGACCCTTTTAAGCGTAGAAGAGAGAAAAACATCAAGAAGGTTTTGGTGTTATCTGAAGAAAAATTGTGCAGCTTAATACTTCTTCCCTCTTTTTTCAATGCTTCCCCTTCGTTCAATTTTCTATATAGAACTAATAATAAGCAAATAGTTGGGGGAGTGAGCTGAGGAGTTTGTCTTCATAGAGATATAGGAGTTTAGCATAAGAAGGAGTTTCTGCAAATCAAGTGGCAACAATTTCAAGGAATTCATTCATGAACTAATTTCAAAGTATATAGTTACGGCTTAAGCTTCAAGAGGTAAATTCTTTAGCCCATATTTGTATATAATTATTAATAAGTATTTGAGGGTATTTAATTTGAATATTTATACTATATTTTGAAGTGGGTTATATTAGTTAGGGTTCTTAAAAAAAAAAAAAAAAAGGTGAAATTGGATAGAATTGATAGAATTATGTATTGGGTGAACTGTTAACCGACGGTGAAGTAAGTCGTTTTGTGTATAAACATATTTGTAGAATTTTCTTCATTAAATATAAGAGTTGTTGATTGTTTAAGCACCATCAATGAAGGTTGTGGAGTTCTATGTCCACTAGGTGTTCGATAAATCATCGTAGAGATTAAATTATTTAATTTCATGGTCGAGTATAACGTGAATAAATTATGGCTATGTACATTGATTCTTTGGAGTTGTTTGAAATCCGCAAATCTACTTTATCTTAAGTCCTCGAGATTTTCTACTGTAAGATAAAGGGGCAGCCCATTGTACATTGTGGAACCCAAAATTGAGGTATGTAAAGCTAAACCTTCCTTCGCCGTGAAGGCATAACTTATAGTCATTTGTTTCTCCTAACAGAATCAATACAGTTTACTTGATATACAGGAATAAATCTTTCACCTTCTATGCATCTAACACGTGACTATATGCCTAATATTACCACAATATATATGTTCTTTTTCCATTTTTAATTACTTGTCTCCATTCTTCATGCGTCCATTCATTGGAGTTGCAATATTCATTCTTACCCATGTCAAGTTAAGTATCTATAGAGCGACACATACTTGTACTCGTGTGTGTTGGAAATTCTTAGAATTCATATATTAGATCTATCACATGCACTAAGTTTAGAATAAATAGACATAGCATAGTCACATTTGTATATTGGATTACATAGCAATATAATGATAGAATAAAAATAAGAACTAGCGTTTGAATAACTCGACACTAGTAGGGAAGTTAATGGAATATGAGAAACATTACTTTAATAGCGGAATAGTATTTATCATGATACACTTTCATAGGCCTATGCGACACTACTTGATAAAAGTTATTGATGGGAGGGTACATAGGTTTGGCTTGGCATGTCGCTCGACGTGATTCTGTGCACAGGATCGAGACCAGACCACTACAGTGAGCCCAAACATTGTGGCGTACCCGCCTTAGTGGCATCATTTGAATTTGGAGTCAGCTGGGGTGCCCCTGACTCAAGCCAATATATGGCACATGTGACCTACGGGCAGACCCTTATAGTGAGTTCCAAGGAGGAGCATACCCTATATCAGATCGCGATTACAGTTAACGTATAAAGTCATAGCCAGGAGTATCTAGGTAACACATGTGGTACACTTGACATAGAATGTCTTGGTGGGTTGTCATATGATTATTTGTATTAAAAGTAGGTGCAGGTCATCACTTAGGCAAATTATTAGTCCCTTAATAATAATGCTTATTTATTTATATGCACTTATATGATAAGTTAATAAAGTAAATGCATAGGTGATAGTCTTATATGGTGTACTTGTCACCCGTCCTCTCGTATAGTTTCATGTAAGAGGTTCAGTATTCAGTCGCCCGTAGTTGCTTATTCTATTGTTTGATTCCTTGAGCATCCTTATACATTCACTTGGTATTCTGTCTGCTTTACATACTAGTACATATTTTATATGTACTAACATTCCTACGTTCGGGGGCATTGCATTTCTGTATATACAGGATCAGATATATCGATGAGCAGACTTCTATACTAGGCACTTGTTCGTATTCAGCAAGGCAGTCGGTGAGTTCCTCTCTTACCTGGAGCTAATAAATGTCTAGTACTATTTAATCATGTTCCCGATTATAGTTTGGTTTGGGTGTGTCGGGGCCCTGTCCCGGTCACCTTCCCTGGTGCAGTTATAATTTCTCTTAGAGGCTTCGTAGACAGTATCAAGTTATCATACGTGGTCATAGTTTCCCTTATTTCTATCAGTTGGATTCAATAAGCCGGAATTGTGCATTTACATAGGCTCTCATAATTGTTTAGAATTAGTAACTCTTTTGAGTATAATACTTATACGATTTTAGTCCGCTCCTTCTAAGCTAGGGGTGTGACATACAACAAATATATAACTTTTATACACATTCTATACAATTTATATAGAAGCCTTATACAAATACATATTTTATGCGTATCCGATATGATTTCTATACAAATCTTATACATATACATATTCTATACAACAATAATATAATTTCTATCACATTCTATACAAACTTAGTTGTGATAAATATTTAGATACACGTTCTATAAAATATATATATAGAGAGAGAGAGAGATTCTATATAAATTTATACACCTACGTATTTGATACAACAACTGTAAATTTATATACATCATTTAGCTAAAATTAAAGAATGAGAAAAATCATCAGCATCAACAACAAAATTCAGATCAAACTTGAACCCTCTGGCTAACTTCAAAATACCTTTTCTACACACTCCCTATACCACTGGCTGATTTCAAGAATTTTCTCACCCCCTCCCCCTCAAAAAAATGAATATGACTTTCGATTTCTACTATCCAAGAAAGATCTTGATTCTACAAATCAACTCAATTAGTGAAGGTACATGAGCCCATCGCAAAAAATACTTAACCGGCATAACTCAAAAAATTAGTGAAATGAAAATCAACTTAAGAAAACAAACGAAACATACAAAAATTGAAGAATGAAATCTATCGTCATCTAAGTCAAGAGAGTAAATCCAACCGTAGATAATGCAGATGATATTGAGATATGTGATTGAAGAAAAATGAGAAAGAAGATTCATGAGGTTGGAAAAAATTTAAAAGAAAAATTATAGTGATATAATGAAGAAGATAAACTTCATGGGCTTTGAGTTATTTGAAGTAGATGGCTATTAATTGAAAATAAAAAGATCGAATGACTATCTTTTATCCAACATGTTAAATTTGGAAAATTAATTTTGAAAAAAAGAAATTATCTTAGATATACTTTTAAGATTGTTTATTGCAAGTTGTAGATGTACTTTTTAAAAATTATAAATTTCAACTTTTAATTACAAGTTGTAGCAGATTTATGTAGCAGCTTTGATAAATTTTATTGATATCTTAATTTTTTAAAATTGTATTATTTTTTTTTATTTTGATCTATGAAATTGATATGTGGAATGATATAGAAGGATGATGCATATTTATTAATGTTTTTAGTGAAGAAAATGGTATTGAAATAAATATCAAAAATCTGGATTGTACTTTTTCAAATGTTGCAACTAAAAATACATAATTTTATATTTTGATGAATTTTTTTCGACTATTATAATAAATAAATTTGTATAATATTAAGGTTTATTTCGCTCAAAATTTGATTTCTGATTTTTTGAGGAATAAGAAGAAAGGTGTAAATCTAAATGAAATTATTTCGACGATTAAGATGAAAAATCTAGATAATAATAAATTTTTATATTTTTTTAATTAAAATTCCTAAGTCAGTATTTTAATAAAAATCCTCCCCTTAAATATTAAAATTATTTGAGAAATTTTATTTTCAATCACTATATTTTTTGCAGATTTATTGAAGAAATAAGAAGAAGAAGATGCTATTCAGTTTGAAAAAGGAAAAAAACTATTTCAAGAGAAAAATAATTGACATTCCCTTATTAACTTTTTTTTTTAAGGATTTTTTTAAAAGAATTGTCGTTTTTCTTTATTGTTTTGTTAAAAGGTTTGCTATGTATTACAATCAAAAAAAATATTGTTATGAGTTGCAAAAAATATTCTACGGTTGTATATTTAGATTTTTTATATTTTTTTTCCATTTTGAAATTAATCGGACAATGTCTATTTTCCTTGTAGGAATTGTGGGTTAATCATCTCCTCCTGACGGATCAAGTTCAGATTAGCCTGCCAAAACGGACCAAGTTCAGAAGAGACTTTGGAGATTATTTCGATAATTTTGGCCCAAATTAAGACTATATCGAGGACTGCTTTAAGAAATACTAATAATTACCCTCACTAACTGAATTATATAACCATTTAAACTTTGAAGTATACCTTAACAATAAGAGATGTAAAATATCGAACAGCAAGCTTGCATCTTTGGTTTTTACTTGATAATCTAGCATAATCAAATATTAACATGTACCCCTAAATAAATCAGGGCTCCCACCGTGGTTCGTTCCAGCTCTAGAATTTGAGGCCCAAGTCCATATAGTAAGTAGTCCAACAAGTAGATGGCCCAAGATAAATTCAAATCAAATTTATCCATCAAATCAAATGATAATATTAAATAAAATAAGTACATATTTTGACATAATGATAAAATATACGTACTTGGTTTGATGTAAAGGGAGTACAAATAACCTTTTTTAATTCTTATGTTATCCTTTTCTTAATTAATAACTATATGGTTAATTGATATCATGAAGAAGCAGCAGCATGTTGATGATCATCTCTATTTGCCGCCGTCTTGTCCGGTAAATGTGTGGCATCCAACGCAATGGTCATTTCCCTCGGATTCAATAATTATTATTCCCTCTTGCTATATTACTATATTTAGAACACAAAGTATTACAGTACTTACTAGTTGTACTCTACACCAAAACAATCAAAACACTTATGCATGCATTAACATTTGTCTGATTTATGCATATTTTAAGTCTTATCAGAAGAAAGAATATCTAATGGCCATTTAAAAATTAAATAGAAGAAAATAATTTTTGAATCTTTTATGTATAAACGTAAAGATTTCTTAAAAAAAAAGATATAATTAAAACTAAGAGTAAGTTGTCCACAGTGAGATCCTTATTTATACATAAAATCTAAAAATACTATTTTTTGTTCTATCAATTTGTAAACGATCATGGTGGATTATTCCGCACAGTTTTCTCTGTAAAGTTTACGCTGGTCATAATTTTATGGCATCTATTTTAAAACCTTTTCCTCCCAAATATATTAAATATATTTATAACCTTTTGTTACTTATATATGCTTTAATTTCTTTCTAATTCTTTCAAACGTGAAATGAAGGTGAGTTGGGATTTCAAATATAAATAAATGCTAGCATATATACAAAGCTAAACTTGCCTTTGCTTTAAGCTGCTGTTAGCCTTTTGGAGGGAAAAAAAATCCAAAACAAAATAAAACAGACTATTTTGAGCATAGGAATAAGAAAAGATGAGATGCCCCATGTTCATGTATAGAGTGGAGGGGTCCTATATCTCTATCATCCACAAAACTTTGTGTGTTTTTCTTCAACATCAATAAAAGTATAGAATAGTCGAATATGTAAATAATCTCAACCACTCTTCCACCACTTGCCTTTTCGTTTTATTTGTAACTTTAAATGCAAGGAGTGTTACTTTTCTTTTAAATGCTTTTAATTTGTGTTTCTCCTCCTATCAACATTAATTATTTTGGGTGAAGTCAAATCTAGCAATACAATGCCTATTAGAAAAGGAAAAACTACTTATAACTTTTCATTATTACTTAAAATATCATCTCACTAAACTAATTACAAAAATCTCTTCTAACTCATAAAAGTAGCTTGTTTTCAGATACATCACAATTCACTCTTATTACTTCGCCTACTGGGCCGCAAATATCAGCCAAAATTCAGGTAATGTCTCCGGCTATTTTCTAAGCAAAACTTTTGATTGTTTTTATTACAATTTCTATAAATTAATTTTCGTCCATCTGTTAGACTATTATGCATCAAAAGATATTTTACTCTTCATCTATGTATCATATAAGCTAATTGTAGTTTTATAACTTAATGTAAATTATATAATGTATCATATATTTTAAAAAATAAGTCAAGTGTAATGCAAATTTAATTACAGTGATGTATCTCAACCAAAATAATTTAATATATCAGAAACTTAAATTAACAATACAATAGTAGATATAATATTGTTGTATTTGCATGTAGAGTAATGTATCCTAAGATCTTTAGCTTTTAATATAAGGTATTAGATAATTTTTACACATATAAAATATTAAGCAAATTAAATATAATAATGTATTAGTAACCACAAATAAATGTAATGTGTTGTGAATTGTAGTGTATCATGAACTCAATGTTATTAAATGAAATATTTGTTATCATAATACAATATATCATAAGTTTTTACATAATAGGAAAACTTATGATATTTGTTATCATAAGTTATTAAATGACGTATATTATGTAATTTAAACAACAATTTCTTTAATTGAGCGCATTAATTGCTCAATTGTGGGCTTAATTACCGCTTCTTCTTTTTTTAACTACAATTAAAGATTTATTAATGTATCATAACGTTAACTAATGAATCATATCTGGAATTTTATGTAATTATTATAAAAACGGGGAAAGAAAGTAATTAAGTAGTAAAGTATTGAGATTTATGTTGTTTATCCATTAGAAAAACCTTCTCACTGAAAATACATGTCCATTTTTGTTTATTTGGTTTAAAAGATAAAAGATAATTTCATTTTTGTTTACCTTTGTAACCCTTATTGTTACAGCTTAAAAAAAACTATTGTTAAGTGCTATAATTATTTTAATTTATTTCCCAAGATATAAAAATTAAGAATAATATAATAAAATTATTAGTTTATTTATTGAAGTGTGTCAACCCAAACACACAAGTTAAATATCACGGAGGGAGTATTAGATCCCCATCTCCACCCCACCCCTCCTTCCATATTGTCCTTTTTTCTCTTCTTTTTCTATTTAAAAGTATTAATAAATCGTGAAACTTTTAATACCTTTCTTAACCCATTGATTTATTTATTTTGTTGGTTGAGATTTGCAATAATTTGTGGTGTCTATTTAATGGTGAATTTCAAAATATCCCTTATGACAAGTAATTGTCAATAGTAATATCATGTACACATATGAAAACATGGACATATCATGAGAGGGCAAGAACCTAATATATGGAGTACTATTAATTTCTTGAAAGGAATATCATATCATTTTATTGAGTGGAGCCCACATGAGCAAAAAGGTGACGGTCCAAGTATCTTGGCCCATGTTTGTGCCCAAAATCTTACATGAAAAAGAGGGGTGTGGCCCCAAAAATTGATAAAGAAATGGAAAGGTGTGTCACACAAAAGTTGTCCACTTTGTTGATTTATCCATATTCCCTCCTCATTGACTTAAGATAAGGGTTTTTATTTGATTTGAAAAGTAATAGGAGTAGGATAGATGGAGGGGACAAGACTTAGCACAAAGTATGGGATACAATAAAAGAATCATTAGGGCCCAAGATGTGAAACTTAACTTTCCTTGTTGTGTCAGTAATGGTTAGGGCACATATCTACTCTTCCATCAAACCTTTAATTTGATGTTGCTTCCTTTGTGCTTTTGCAGCACATATGATATATACCCCTTTATGAAGTGGGGTCTATTTACTAAAAAGGTAGGGCCCACTAATACAGCCACTTGAGAGGCAAATATATGATAAGAGTTTTTGGAAATCAATATGCTAGATGGTTAAGATGGATGATATTTCTTCATCCTTAATCAATGTTGAATATCAGCTTGGGAAAGGAAAATACTTAATAGGGAGTCTTTGAATTGGTAATTTTTGAACATTGGATGATTTTTATTATTTTAGAAAAATAAGAAATGATTAAATAGGATAAATGAAATATATTCATTCTTGATCAGAAGTCTCGATTAGAAACGCACTTAGATAATAAGATACGAGTCAACTTCAAAGATGAGATGATTATATGTATGAATAGAAAAGGAAGAATTTGTGGGTGTGGGTGTGGGTGTGGGTGTGGGTGTGGGCGTGGATGGAAGTGGAAGTTGCCATGCCATGCCACACACACACATCTAAAATAATGACACTTCCACGTTGTGTTTCCTTTAAATGAGAATTTTGATGACTTTGTCATGGGCATCATTTTTGGTGGATTTGGACGAATGGGTAAAAAATATGGAGTGGAACAAAAGCTAGGTAAAGGGGATTTGTTTGTTTGTTTATATATCCCCCTAGCTAGTTGAACCATCAATACCAATAAAGATGATGGACTTGTTGGAAAGCAAAGACTAGAAAAAGAGGAACAATCCAAACTATTCTTTCTATGGCATTTGTGTATTTGTGACAGATGGTTGGTGCATACATCACTTTCTCCCACTATTCCATGTGCTAAGCTCACAAGATTTCTTGCAACACATTATTTGTGGGGTTCCCAAAGTGCACTGCATACATCACTTTCATCACTAGTAGATACTCCTATTTATAACCAAAAAAAGTTGTGATATTCTTTTTATTTTTTGATATTATGTTTATAGATTTAGTAAGCTTTAGTTTGCACACCATCATTCGTTAGGTCTTCTCATTGTTCCACTTTAACAACTTAAAAATGCAAAAACATAAAAAAGAAAAATAATTCCCCATCTTGGATAACACGATTACACTTAGATTTTCACGGCTAAGAATTACAGTAAATGGATTGTACTTAATCAATTTTTTTGAATTCGAGTCTTACTAATGAAAAAATTGAATAAAGAGCATTTCTTTTTATTAATGGAGCCCATAAAATGTAAATTCAAATAACTCGGAACCTAAAGTGAATAATAGACATCAAATGATAAACTAAAAAAGAAAAGTAAAACGTCTCACTTAGCTTTTCCATAATGTAAAACCTTAAATTCCTATTCAATCCACAAATAATTCAACCAACATGTAAGTGGGGGTACACTTTGTTCCTTGTTGGATTGAGAGGGATGGGATATATATCAATCAATTATTGATATAGTGTCTTGCATTGTAAGTCTAGTGGCCGGTACCTATTACTCTCATTAAACACTAAATACTACTTTTTCTATGTGGAAATATATTGATAGTACATAAAGAGACACCAACATGATCCACTTATATTATTATTAAAAAACACTTGAGTAATCACGACTGCAAGGGAACTATAATAATGTACTTTTTCCCAAGAAATAGCACACGATTTGGAAATAGCATAATGGATTGAAAGTGACAAACATAAAGTTACTCACCACCTTACTTTATTATTACTACTACTTTTTAATAATTTAATCCACAATTTCTAATGTTATAACTACAATCCCACTTTGTTTGCTTTTAACCTAGCTAGCACTTTTACTTAAATGAGTAAATGCTGCAGCCATTATTGACTACCAAAATATCCATGCAAATCTTTGAGTTTGAGAGCAATAAGCACTATGACCCTCATTTAGGTCATTGGACACAATCAATTAAAATCTTGAAACAAAAATCCTCATGTTTTACATATATTATGGAGGAAATGCTTATATGAGCTATTATTCTTCTTATATAGATGCAATTAATTGGTTTGAGAAGGCAATAAGTCCGAATAAAATTCATGAATAGTAATTTTTTTAGTTTGTATAGTTAAAAAATAGTTATCATCACGGAGTTCTAAATTTTATGAGTGAAATTTTATGATATTAGTATTATGTGAAATTCACCTCTGAGGCTTTAAACTCAATAATAGTAACAACTTCTGAAAGATATTGTTAAAGAATGTCTATGTAAAATGGAAGAATTGCAGCTTGATAGCTTGCAATCAAGGAGAAGAAGAAGATAGTCAAAAACTGAATTTTCATTATTCTCACCTGAAGATTACAGTTATGAGTCTATTTATAGACTTGAGTTAAGATGAGTTAAGAATGAGCTAAGAATGAGCTAAAAAGTGAATCATGTATCCAACTCATTATAACTATTGTAACTAACTAATCATTGTATAACAACCTCAAACAACCTTCAATAACCTCTACAAATGACTCAGCTAATGACTAACTAACTAACTACTCCTATCAATATTACACACCAATGGAACAAGTAATGTATGTTGTAGTGTATGTAGTAGTTCAAAACACTCCCCCTCAAGCTGCAGGGTGCAGATGTTTGGCAGACCAAGCATGCCAAGTAAATGAGTATGTTGAGCAAGGCTCAGGCCCTTGGTAAGCAGGTCAGCAAGTTGATCACTAGAATGAACATAGAGAGCTTTAAATAAGCCATTTTTTATCTTGTCCCTGATGAAATGACAGTCAATCTCAATGTGTTTGGTTCTCTCATAAAACACAGGGTTGTTGGCCAACTGAATGGCTGAATTACTGTCACTAAAGACTGAAACAGGAAGGGTGACATGAACCCTGAGGTCTTGAAACAAACCAACCAGCCAAGTGAGCTCTGCAACTGCTAAAGTCATGCTTCTGTACTCAGCTTCAGCAGAACTCCTGGAAACAGAGTGCTATTTTTTATTTCCATGATATTAGTGATTCACCAAAGTGAATGGCATAACCAGTAATTGATCTTCTAGTGTTGGGACAAGCAGCCCAATCTGAGTCGCACCAACAAGTTAAAGAAGTAGCAGGCTTAGCCTTGAACCAGATACCTTGACCAACAGAACCTTTAAGGTATTTGACCACCCTAGTAACTGCTTTCCAGTGGAATTTCTTGGGATGTTCCATGAATTGGCTGAGAGTTTGCATAGCAAAATTAATGTCTAGCCTTATAATAATGGCATACATAAGTTTTCCAACAAGTCTTTGGTAAGATGAAATGTCAGATAGCAACTCATCATCTTGTGCACCTGTGGCATGATCATACTCAATAGATGTTAACTTGGCACTAGATTCTAGAGGGGTGATAGATGGTTTAGAACCACTAAGCCCTGTGTCAACAATCAACTCAAGAATGTAATTTCTTTGGTTCAGTATGATCCCTGATGTTGATCTTAAAACTTCAATACCCAAAAAATACTTGAGATCACCCAAGTCTTTCATTTTGAATTGCTGATGCAACTTGAGTTTGGTGGCATTGATCAATGATGCACTGCTCCCAGTAATTAGCAAATCATCAACATATACAAGTACTATAACAGTGTCATTACTTTGATGCAGAGTGAACAGGGAATAGTTATGTACACTTTATGTAAAACCAGCATCAAGTAAGGCATGAGTGAGCTTTATATTCCACTTCCTGAAGGCCTGCTTAAGGCCATACAAGGATTTGATCAATTTACACACCTTGTGTTCCCCTTGTCTTCTAAGTCCTTCTGACATCTCCATGTAGACTTCCTCCTCAAGATCCCCTTGCAAGAATGCATTATACACATCCATTTGATGAAGATTCCAACCTATAGATATAGCTACTGAAATCACATATCTGATTGTAACCATCATAGCCACTGGTGAGAAGGTTTCATGATAATCTAACCCCTCTTGTTGACTATATCTTTTGGCCACTAACCTTATCTTGAACCTCTCTACTTCACCATTTGCAAGATATTTGATTTTGTATATCCACTTGGAGCCAACAGTATTCTTCCCTTTAGGTAAATCAACAATGATCCATGTATTGTTAGCTTTCAATGCTTGAATTTCTGACTTCATAGATTCCACCCACCTTTTATTTTGTATAGCTTGTTTAAAGTGCTGAGGTTCTGTCTAAGTTAAGAATTTGGTTAAATAGCACTGATAAGTAGGACTTAGATTTTTATAAGACAAGTTGTTGGATAATGGATGCTTGCATCTCTGGGTTCTGGAAGTGTCAACATAATCATGTATTCATACTGGTGGTTTGTTTGTTCTTGCTGGTCTACTGGAAGAAGGTTAAGGCAGGGAAGGTTCATTTTGGAATGTGTCTGCATGATTGGTGCCAGGTAAAGCTGCACCAGGTACTGCAGCATCAGTAATGCCATCCTCTTCAATTGGAGTATCTTTTGTGACACTCTCAGTAGATGTCTCAGGAAATATTTCATCATCTATAAGGACCAAGAAGCTAGTGATAACTTCTTCAGATGAGGAAGATTGTGTATTTTGTGCTGGTGATGAAGTAAAAAGAAATGTATCTTTATGAAACACTACATCTTTACTAGTTAATATTCTCTTTGATGTGAAATCCAATAGTAAATATCCCTTCTGAGACTCTGAATAGCCTACTAATACTACAGGTTTGGCCCTTTCTATGAATTTATCACCTCTTGGTAAGATAGTTACATAGCACAAGCATCTAAATACTCTAAGATGAGACAACTTAGGATCCTTGGAAAACATCAATTGAAATGGGCTCTTACCACTCAGAACAAATGATGGCAACATGTTCATTATATATACTACAACTTTTACACATAGTCCCCAATATTTAATAGGCAAGTGAGACTGAAACTTGAGGGCTCTGGCTATGTTAAATATGTGTTTGTGCTTCCTATCCACAACTCCATTCTGTTGAAGAGTCTGAGGGCAACTGGTTTGATACAAAATGCCTAGGGACTGGAACAATGTCTTACAATGAGAGTTGATAAATTTAGTTTCATTATCAGATCTGATGGATTTCACCACTAATAAAAACTGAGTTTTAATCATAGAAATGAATATTTTAATGGCCACTATGGTCTCATACTTTAACTGCAATAGGTACACTCAAGTGTATCTACTATGGTCATCTATCATAGTCAAGAAATAGTATTTGTTTTCAAAAGTAGAAGTTTTATATGGACCCCATAAACCCATGTGTACAAGTTCAAACCAAGTGGAACATCTAGTAGTACTTGTAGGAAATGACAATCTTGTCTGTTTAGCTAGTGGACACACAGTACATTTATTCAACATATTTACATCACTAGGAATGTTTTAGAATGTCTAAACATTTGAGAACTTGAGAAGCAGGGTGTCCAAGTCTTTGGTGCCATAAACTGCAACTGGAAGTTGAGACTTCTTCAATGAATTTGTTGGTTTTTTGTCCTGACTGATTAGTATTTCCCGTCCAACCACTTTTAAGAACATACAGTCCACCCTCTTGTCTACCAATCCCCTTCACCTTGCCATTGAAGAGGTCCTGAAAGATACAAAAAATCAGGATAAAATAGTACAAAGCATGAAAGTTACTTGGTTATCTTAGCAACAGACAACAAATTGAGTTTAAAGTCTGATAAAAATAGGACATCTTTAATCACATCATCTGCAAAAATGTAGGCTTCTCTAGTGTGTGAGATTGTCACTTCATCATCTGTTGGGAGGTGCAACTTGTCCAAATATTTAGTGTCTAATCTGGTACTACTTTTGAATAAGTGTCTATGTGCAGACACATGATGTGTAGGACCTGAGTCTACAATCCAACTTTCAGGATAGGCTTTGGACAAGAAATAAGTAGTAATACCTGGCATATTGACTTGTTTCATATCCTTGATATCTTTGCTCAACATGGTCATAATCTGAGTGTACTCCTCCTCAATGAATGTGTGAGGCTTGGCCAGTGGTGCATGAGTCCCTTCATGACTAGAACTTGCAGCATCAACCTGACCAGCTACTATAGTTGGAGCCTGGGAAAATTTGTTACTAGTGTTGACAAAATTGTTACCACCATTGTTACTGCCAGTGTTCTGTGACCCGAAGTTAGAGTTGTATCCTTGTTTCTTCTTGTTCTTCCAATCATTTGGATACCCTACCAACTTGTAACAAGTTTCCTTGGTATGACCTAAAAGATGACAGTAATCACATTTTCTGCCTTTATAGTTAGTGTTGTTTTATCCAAAATCATAATTTCAATTCACTTGCATATCAAGTGGTTCTGATCTGTCATTCACAGTCATCATACAAGATGAATATTGTATTTCATCCTCTATATGCATGGCATAAGGTTGATTAATAGTAGAAGTTACTTCTTTGAGCAGTATTTGTCTTCTAGCTTGATCATAGGACTCATTCAGGCCACTTAAAAACTGTAAGAGTCTAAGTTGACACATATGATCTGAGTACTCTCTAGACTTAGGGCAATCGCAACTAGGATTTGGCATTAGTACATCATACTCACTCCATAAACTCTTCAATTTGGTAAAATAAGCTGAGATTGAATCTGTACCTTGAGAGTGCATATTAATTTTACGATGCAATTGGTATATACGCATACGATTCACCTTGTCATATCTTTCCTTCAAATCTTCTCAAACTGCACAAACATTTGTGGCATAAACAATTTCAGATAACAGAATTTCACTCACAGTGTTCATGATCCAGGAAAGCACAATTGTATTACATATTTTTCACTGCTCATGTAGCTCCTCTCTATACGACTCCTTGCTGCAGGTTCCAGTGACAAACCAAACTTTCTCTTTCCTAAGAGAGCAATACGCATCGATCGACTCCATAAACTATAATTTTCTGAACTAGTTAACTTGATTGGAACAAGTACGGCACTAGAACTATCAGAAACACCAATGAAAAGTGGATCACTTTGATCTATTTTAGGCGCCATGATTGATAGGATGTAACTGCAAGGTAGATCTAAATCGCGAAGAAGAAGAAGCTAAAAAAACAGAGATCGAAAATGCACTGAGAAAGAGATCTCAAGTTACACAGAAAACTTGGTGAAATATGATCGAAAACACACTTAGTGTTGAGCTCGTGGCTCTGATACCATGTAAAATGGAAGAATTGCAGCTTGATAGCTTACAATCAAGAAGAAGAATAAAATAGTCAGAAACTGAATTTTCATTATTCCCGCCTGAAGATTATAGTTATGAGTTTATTTATAGACTTTAGTTAAGATGAGCTAAGAATGAGCTAAGAAGTGAATCATGTATCCAGTTTATTGACAACTCATTGTAACTATTGTAACTAACTAATCATTGTATAACAACCTTCAACAACCTCTACAGCTGACTCGGCTATTGACTAACTAACTAACTACTCCTATCAATATTACACACCAATGGAGCAGACAGTCGTATATGTTGCCACGTATGTGCTAGTTCAAAACAGTCTAATCAACACTATTATTGTCATTAATCCCCCTCAAAGTCATACATGGCCAAATTTTGGGTAGTAAGACATTATTATGTAAATTCACCTCTTGAACTTCAAACTCAATAATAATGACTATTTTTGAAAGATATTATCGAAAAACATCTAATCCGCATTATTCTTGCCATAAATCGTTCCTAAAAGTCGTATGTGGCCAAATTTTTGATTGTTTGAAATGGATGATATCCATCCATGTACGAAATATCTCTATATATAAATATAGGGACAAGTATTATGAGTCTAAAATTGACGTTCTAATCTTGTTTTAAATTATTTTTCTACTAATTTGCAGTTAGCTTTATATATCAGTTATAACTGCCTAAACTTCCGTTTAATTGATTGTGCTATGACCCAAGGAAAAAAAAAAGATTCATTTTAGATTTTTCTTTACAAGAATAAAATATTATGTAAATAGATAAAAATTAAAATATTTTCATCACATATAAAATTAATAAGTTATTGAATATTTTTATATATAAGATAATTGTTAACTAGTTTGTCAAAGCGTATTAGCTATTTCTGCGAATGTTTTCTTATTTAGTTGGTCAAAGATTATTTTTCTTTAGAATCAGTGTTACGTATCTTATTTAGGAGTAATTACGGCCCTAAATTCTCAATCAACTAGTTTCGAATATATCTAAAAATATGTAGATTATGTATAATTATATTGAATATATACATGTATTATACATATTATATACATACTGAAACGATCAATTAATTCATTGAACAGTCATAGAGTAATTTTTAATGTCACAATTTTCCTACTTATAATATGAAATCCAGAATTAACCCAAAAAAAAAAAAAAAAACTTTTTTCCAACAATTATTCTTTTATGTGAGTAGTTGTTTGTCATCTCTCATGAAAAGGAAGTGGATTGAGGAGGAGCCATCTGTTTGCACTTCTTGACAAATATCATTTGTTTTATTATACTTAAAGTGGGTATTTAATTTGAAACCATGAACATGGTCAATAAACAACCTTTTCTGAAATGTCATTTTCATAGTGAAAAGGACAAAAGCAAAATCAATTCCCCTGCAAATTTCCAACTTATCATCCTCATACAGCCACCCTCCACATCACTTTCACTAAATAATTTGGACAAAATATGGATAATCTTGACAATATTATCAGCATGGGATAATCTTATGGTTCTACTTGTTCATTGATTCAAAAAACAATTAGGTAGATAATTAAAATAGTTGGTAGAAGCTTTTCAACGTCTTAATGCTGATCAAATTCAGAATATTTTAAAGCTTCTTCGAGAATGTGGCTTGATTAAAAACAACATTTGATTTTGTAAATGCTTCACATAATTTGTTGGAAATCAATACTAATAAATTCTTTAAAACTTGCATTTATTTTATTACTCCTTGTAGTATTTACTTTACATCTTTTCCTGCTGCTCTGTTTCGATTAACTTCTCTTTCGAATCGAGCATCTATAAAATATTATTTCTCTAACTCACAAAGATAGAAATTAAAGTATATGTATAGCTTAATCTTCAAAGACCTTATTTGTAGGATTACATTAAATACATTTGGTGTTATGCTGGGTATGGGTGAGTATTTATCATTATATGAATATGTTTAGGTATCACACTTGAAAGTTATACACCATTTTAGATGGAAAAAATCTACTAAATTTCGACATCTTAAAGTTTGTCTTATATGGATTGATATTGACTAATGAGGTGATTATGTGTTCTCATATAATAGTGCTTAATTAGTCAAAAGAAATTAGGCTATCAACACCCCATACCCCACCACTCAACCCCCACCTAAAGTATTGAACAAGTTAATATATCTCACAAGACATTTTAATATTTGCTAATTAAGTAATAATTTTAAATAAGAATTATTCATGTTTTACCTAAAAGCGTGACTATTGATTACACTTTTAAGATATTGATAACAACATCACCCAATATTCATAAGTATGTTTATTTTTATAATGAAACCAAATTTTCATAAAAGTTGGATCAAAGTAATTAATTATGGTTTACCATTCTTTAAGTAACGATACCATCTTGCCTAAGCGATGATTATCAGTTATGACAAATCTTTTATTTAATAATTTAGTATCGAAGGACCTATTAGTGTGCCCTTTGAAAGGGGCCATTCAACCATCAACAAAAAATTAATCACTTCCATTCTTATCTTTCAAAATATGCATCAATTTCCTATAATAGTAAATAATTAGTCAATTTTGACATCGAGTGAAACCGAACCTATTTTCTAGTAAACACCAATTAGATGTTTGATTTTAGATTGGTAGGTAGTCAAGCGTTGTCTAAATTTTCTTATGAGTATTGGCATATTATTATTAATTTCCAATTATCTCATTCTATGATTTTATTATCATTATATGTTGTTTCATTTGTTTTAATTATCATATTATTTGTTGTTGTTATTGTCTCTTATTATTTTTAGCATGAAGTACTTCCGTATTTAATTTAATATGATTTCTTCTTCCTTCACAAAATATGAATTAGAGTCTGTATACAATTCACTTTCCCTACTTGTGATTTTTCACTGTATTGTAGTAGTAGTTGTTGTTGAGTGGACCAGAACCTATTTTCTTGTAATCACCAATCAGATGTTTGATTATTGATGAATAATAATGTACGTTACTTTGAAGTCAAAATTTACAAAGTGGACTTCAAGTTTCGAATTAATTAAAATGATGGTCCTCCAAATAAACAACGTGTTGTTTATCAAAATAATAATACTCAAAACGTAGAAGTAGTATTTGATTAGGCTTTCCTTGCAAGAGAAATACTTTTAAAAGCAAGTAAACAAGTAAAAGTATTAACGTGTAAACCACCTCTTTGCTGGTATATGTACCTATCTTATGAAAACCCATCCAAATTTATTTGATATATCAACAGAATTTGACTTGTAATTCATTCGTAGAAGTTAAAAGAAAACGTTGAATCAATAATAAAAGAAGAGTAGTTAAATGTGTTGATATCAAAGTCAGCTTGAATCTCATTAGAAATATGAAGTCAGTATAATATATATTATACTCTCTCGTTTAAAAAAATGACTTATTTTGAATTAATATCGAGCTTAATTAAATAAAAAAGACTTTTACATTTTGTGTTCTTAAATTAAAGTTATGTTTATGTATCAAAATATTTTTTAATCTTATGATCTTAAACATGCCACGTGTAAAGTTGAAATTAAATATTATAAGAAAAAAGGAAGTCACTTTCTGTAAGAAAAGAATATTAGTAAGTCAGATGCAATTTATCAATCTTAGGCATCTAGATATTGGTCAGATTGAATATTTATCTATATTTGTGTTCAACTAATTTTTAATCCATTCAAACTCAATTAGCTAGTCATTTTGCCACCACTCCTAATAACTATAAAGAGTCTTGTTTGGTTCTTGCTCACAAAAAGAGTTATAATACGCCTAAAAACTAACACAACTAATATCATATTTAGTAATTCTTAGTTCTTGTGTCTAAAATTCAAGCAGATAGTGTTTGATGTTTTTTAAAAATAAATTTAAATAAAAAATTAAACATTTGGAGTCAATTTATTATTATATGTGAAATAGAACATGAAGAATCTAATACTTAAATAACTAATTTTTATATTATTAATAGTTGAATTTTATACTGATCAGCAACCAAATGACTCCTATCGTATAGAATTAAAATGATTTATAAGCAATGGTGGCATTAAAAATTTGATTAAGGAGCATCATAATTTAAAAAGAAAAAGTATATACACGTAAGAAAAGATAGAGATTTAAAATTTATATTTATAATTAAAATATTGATCAAAATATATTGCATAAATTTCAAGGGCAAGGCGATTGCTACCAATTTAGCATAAGGTGGTTCTGTGGAAAAAAATTGACTTTATAAATCACTTGTGAATTTTTATTTAGTTTTACAATGTTTACTTCCTTTATTTATTTTTATTTGTCATTTGTTTTTTTTATTAAATTTTATTTTTGTTGTTATATTGTCATTTTAATATATTACAAAGATATGATTTTATAATTTTATTTAAAATATTAATTACTGTTTAAAAAATAATTTTAAAACATAACAATAAATATTAAATTAAAATATTATGATAAAATAATTAAGTTAATAATTATTTTTTATGAATATACCAATTGAATTAAAATCGAAGTGGCAACTACTCTCGCCATTTAAAAAAGAATGACCTACTTTTATTTTTAGTTTATTTCAAAATAAATGATCCTTTCCTTTTTTTTAACAATATTTTAATTTTAATTTTTCATATGTCATATTTAGTACCATAAGATTAAAAAATATTTTAATATATTTGATACAACTTTAATTTAATATTACAAGATTCGAAAATCTTCTATCTTTTTTAAATTTTATAATAAATTAAATTAGATTATTCGTTTTTAAACGGAGTGAATACAACTTTGTAAAAGAAAAGTCATAACATTAAATAATTAAATTTCTAAGTGATTATGTTTGTGATACATGAGACAGAGTGTCTCATATCAAGGGACCCACCTCCAAGATCCCTCTTACCCACTAAAGTTAAATTAGTACAATATCATATATTTTCTGCTTTTCAAAATAATTAGTTCCAATTGAACACATTTTAAAAAAAAATTCTCAAAATTATATTTTATTAAATTAATTTTATTAATTACTTTTTAAAATATAAATCTAAGTATGTAAATTTATTTAATTATTCAATAATAATAATATTTTTAAAATACAATAAATTTACCTTAATTTTATAAAAAAATTATTAAATTAAAATAAATATATTTTAAAAAAAAAGTCAATTATTTTAAAACGAATGAAGGACCGAGTATATTGCTTTTCATGTGCCACGCCCCACACACCCCTTTCATGATTTGGCAATCTATGTCTATCTCTATTATCTTATCTGGCATATTTTTATTCTCTATTATTACTTGTACAGGAAAAATCTTCTTTTTAATATGAATAAAAACAAAAGAAGAAAAAGTCAAGTTAGAGAAAAAAAAAATAGGGTGGGACCTTATAATTGATGGTCATATGTTGACAGAGAACTAACAACGAGGTAATGCAGATACTGCATGAGTATATTGCTGCTTTTTGAAAAAGATACATTAAACAAACAACACAATTATCATTTCAACTTATTCACATTCACAAATCTTTATTATTCAATTCATTGATGGTATCTTTGAACTTTGGGAAATTTGACCTTTTTTTACTTTTGCTCCTCTATTTTTTAAAAAATAATTTTTTATTTTCAATGTACAAAAATAAATCAGTAACTTTTTTTTCACATGTTACTGCTAGCATTAATTATATAATTTCAAAATGAGATTTTAACGATTTTATTATTGTTATTTCAAAACTTAATACTAAATATTAATTAATATAAAAATTATATCAAAACACTTATCTAAATCATTATTTCTTAATTAAGGTCGTTAGAAATCCAAAATGAAATGATGATTAACGGAGGAAGCACTACTAACAAAATATTTATAAGTCAACTAGTTGGGATAACTTGTCTGTAATATATATATTCAGTTATTCAAAAAAAAAAAACACAATAAAACAAAAAAACAACTGACTTTAAGGATGTGATTCTTAAGACTTAAAACTATATTTGGACATGTATTTTAATTTGAAATTGACTAAAATTTTATGAGTGAAAATGAAATTCTCTCAAAAACTAACTCATTGCTTGAAATCAATGAGTAGATTTTTAAAATTGAATCAAATTTTAGAATCAAACAAATATGGAAAGATGAGTTTATGAAATTTAATTCATATTAATGGCCAAACACTAGCAAAAGGTATTGAATAATCACTATTTGAGATCACTATTTTTTCAATAAAATTCGGTATAAAGTTGAATCACTGGATTTCAAAAACTAAATGATAATGTCAAATAATAAATTACAAGAAACAATGTTTCAAACTCATTCCTATCGAAAAGTTTATTAAGTATAATGTATGGGACCATAAGTTGAAGACATCGTGCGATGTACGTTTCAAAATATTAATAATAAAAGGTTGGAATATTTGAGCAGTCTTGTGAGTCAATACTTTGTAGACATTACAAACTCTTTTGGAATTCACGTGAAAATAATAATAAAAGGACAAGCCAACGTTAATTTGGTAAGAAGAAAAAAATCTCTTTAATTGTGGGTGACCTTATTATATTCCAAGAAAGCCATTATTAGAGTATTTGATTAACTACTACTAGCAAAAGGTCTCATAACTGTTACGAGGAAAGGAGCATAGGAGTAACTTTGTTGAATGGTACTTCCTCCGTCGTCCATGTTTGACTTATTATATAAAATTAATTGTTTATTATATTTTTAATTAGGAAAAAAATATCGTTTTCATCCCAAATTATATCCAAAAAATCGAAGCCGCACCTAAACTATACTAGTGATCTATTACACACCTAAACTATAAAAAAAGTGATACTTTTTACTGACGTGGTGCAAATGATGTCTTTTCCCTTAATATTTTTAGCCGTTTTCTTTTGTTATTTAATAGGTTGGACGCGCCTAAAATAAGTGTAACACACGCGCCTTAGAATGGGGTCTCGGGGAGGTAATAATATCACTTTTATATAGTTAAGGTGTGTAATAGGTCACTTATATAATTTTGGTGTGGCTTTGACTTTTCTTGTATAGTATAGAGTAGAAATGATATTTTTTCCTTTTTAATTATTACAAATCTACTTGAGAAATATGTATAATAAAGATTATCATAAATCTTAATAGAGGAAAACTCTTCTATTACTTTTTCATAAATCTTAAAGATTATCAATAGGACCAACAGACCAAGAAAGGCTCTCCAACACTGGTAATGTGTGCTTTAAAAGCATTTTTGGATTGAAACCTAGGGTGGGGTATTAAAAAAGTTTTGGCGTAGATCGTAAGGCACAAGGCCTAGAATTTGAAGCGTAAGAACGTAAGTTTCGAGTGTAAAAATATTTGCCTTGGACGTTAATTTTGATCTTTATCATCTTAAAATATTTTTGTTGTAAATCATACTTCTACTATTGGTGTGTAGCGCAGAGGCGAATCCAGGATTTAAACTTGATGGGTGCACCTCCATATTTAAATATAGAAATTAATTGTGTCAAAGTTCGACATACAGTTCTTTGAAAACTTTTTAATTATAGTATTTTATAAGCAAAATTTTAATACTATTGAATATCATTAATTAGATTTAATGTGACAAAAGTGTGTTATTCACCGTATTTAAATTCAACGCACTATCATATTTTGAATAATAATAGAAAGTTTTTGAAAAATATGAAATTCGAAAGATTTGTTTGTCAGATGGTTGCAATGGGTAACGTTCGATTTAAACCTACCTCGAACTTTAAATTACTAATTTTTTAAATAAAAAATAACTCAATTATCAAAAGATTAAAGAAAATAAATATTATACTGTATAAGATGGGGAGAATATCTACCTTTTGAAGTTGGAGAGAAGCTTGTATTTTGAAATAAAATAAAAAGTAGGTCA
>NC_061112.1:111911228-111946502 GCF_002878395.1 Capsicum annuum | reverse complement strand
AAGAAAAGGTGTAAATGAAAAAAGAAGCAAATAAGAAAACGCTGTTATTGGGGTTAGAACCTGAGCAATCAGGCAAAATTAGCTACTTTCAAGAGGCAACCCCAACCATCTCACCAACCAAATCAATTGTTTTTATGGGTGTACGACATATATTTTACATAACACCCTGATATATATATAGATATACGAACTATACATACAGAGTTTTTCTCGAGGCTAGCAAGTGCACGTGCACCCCCTACACTTAATGTAGGTCCGCCTCTGGTGTAGCGATATTTATACTTTGATAACTATTATGTTCTCATATTGTAGCGATTTTTTTTAAAAAATATATAAATAAAGAGGGCAACTCTTATAGAAAATAATTCTATTGTTTTTTTTCTATATTAATGGTGAATTATCTATGTTTATTTGAAAAATTATTAAAAATCTTACTTTTTCTTATATTTTTAATAATAAATTTTTAAAAGTCATGAAATAGACGCCCTCGCCCCGTGCTACTTAATATCTCACATCACGCCCCCTCCACTTAAAAGTTAAAAACACTATTGAGAAATTTAAGTTTTATCAGAAATAAAAATAATCAGTTGATTTCTTTTCAAATTTAATTAAGAAAAATAGCAATGAACACAAATAGTAGAATAGTTTTGTTTGTACTTAGGAGAAAGGTGGTTATCCTATTATTTTTGCGCAATTCACGCCAAATCTCTATCACAATGTTGTTTTAATCAGGGGATATTAACAACTCAAAGTGTGTGGGTTTAGCCATTTGCATCGATTTTGTCGAAATCAAAGTAAAAGAGGAAAATGGGATTGTCGGACACTTTCACAACCTTTCCACTTTTGTCTCCTACTAAAGAAGTTGCAATGATCCTCTCTTCTCATTTTGAATCCCTTAATTATTGCAATTTACACTTTCTTTGTATGGTTTTTTATCCATGGTACTATTGTATTGTTTCGTTGGTTAATCACAAAAAATTCATTTCAATGTAATTTACTTTATTTCTTACTCTATTTAATACTACTGTTGTTTAATTCTTAATCCAATCTTTTTATACTAGTTCTATCTTGGAGAAAACTTTATTCATAATTATTTAACTTTAAATTTATTACATGAAAGTTATCTTTTTGTTTTTTATTTTACTTTATTTCGATTTTCACAACAATTAATTTGACCCGATTTTATAATAATTCACAGAAAAATAATGTGACAGGCTTAATTAATATATTTGTTTAACTTAATAAAGTTATTTTCGAATTATCTACTTTTTAGTCTGTTTTAAAAAGAATACCCTTTTCTTTTTTCCAACACTTTTAATTCAACTCTCCCACGTGACATGTTTAAGAACACGTGATTAAAGAACATTTTTGTACATTTGACATAACTTTAATTTAGGACCACAAGATTCAAAAGTTTTCTTTATTTTCTTAAATTCCGTGTCAAGTCAAACTAAGTCATTCTTTTTTAAACGGGGGTGTAGTATACTACTCCCTTTGTCCCAAAATACCCGTCCCAAATTTCCTAATTTGATTTCCCATTTTACTTGTCCTTTTTCATTAATTAAGAAGAGACAATTTTTTTCCATGTTTTACCTTTTGCATTAATTACTTTTTCTTCAAATTAAAATGTAAACATTATTTAATAGGGGTACTATGGTAAACTAACCATGTTATTTATTATTTTATTTTAATTAACATCTTAAGGGGTCGTTTGGTTATGAACAAATTGTCCCAAAATAATTAATTTTGAGATTAACTATTTCGAAACTACTTATCCCACTTTATATATGAGATAATTTATCCCATTACTAAAGTATAAATGGTGGGATAAATAATTTTTTGACTAATTAATACGTTCAATCAAATATATAAAATAAAAATAATCTTATATTTTATCTTTAAATTATCAAAACTTATACCTCACATCAGACGACTTCTAAGTTCATTAATAAAATCAAGAATAGAGACTTATTATTTAGAAAAAATAACAATGGAAATTACCTATATTTTTTTCAACTTTTTTATTGCTGACAAATAAAAATAAACTAAAGAGTAATACTAGGAGTGTTTTTGAGGGAACACTGCCTGCAACTTAAAAAAAAAAAAAAAAAAAGAGTTAAAGAGGGGTTGGGGGTTGAGATTGTGAGTACCAAAACCGATCTTCACGTCTGAGACTGACATGAAGTGATATGTTAGTGTATCTGTATGAGTATTGTCCCCACTAACGTACGCCATCATTATCTGGGCGAGTTTCTAGGGAAAAAAGTCCCCCACATATATATATCTATATTTATCCCATTACTCGCTTTCTCTATTTACCATGCTCATGCCAGGCGTGTTGAATAATACTACTACTAATGTGTACGAATGCATCCCTACTACTTATCCTGCACTGCACACCCCTCACCCCCACCTGCTCCTGCTGCTGCTTCTGTTTCTGTGTACCTTTGGCGTAAAGTGCCTGCCCTCTTCTTTCGGACTGCTTCTCTCCCTCCCCTCTTCCTTCCCATACTTTGCGGTCTGTTAGGTTCGAAATCGAAAAAATGTCATGCGATAAATTAAAATAATAATAATTTAAATTAAATAATATAATATTATTAGATAATTTGATCATTCATTTATGTGTAAAATTAAAATAAAAGAAATATTATTTTTATTTTGAGACCTAAAACTCAAAATTTAATAAAAAATTAGGACAAAAAAAACAAAACGAACTGTTCTATACGCCATGTGGTGGGTCTCTCTCTTTACCCATTACACCCTTTTCCCTATTTAAATCCATCATTTTAATTTTAAATTCCAAATTTATAAAAAGCAACTTTTTTTGATATATTTTAAATGTTTTCTCTGTTTCTGTGATTTGGTTGATCGATTTCAAAATTTATGAAATATAGAAATTTTTTCTAATATTTTAAAATAAATAGATTTATAAATGAAAAAAAGTGATCTTTGCAGACTATTTGTCAAATAAGTAAGATTCAATATGGATAAAAAAATATTAATAGCGTTATTGAATATTTATGACTGAACTCACTAAAAAAACATATCATACAATAAATTATGATAGACAAAATAATAATTTTTCAGAAATTGTTGGTACAGTTAAGGTAAGGATGAGATCCATCATTTTCAGTAGTAACATCCTATCTTATTTTTTTTATATAAATCTCTCGTTTGGTGCATTTCTGAATTTGACGTGTCAGAATCCTGGCCGGCACTTTGGGACACGATTCTGATTACAACATGCACAGCATCTATTTATAGGAGGACTGACACTGTGGAAAGAAAAAGTAAATAAGCAAACAGCATCCCACATTTTTGCTAAACTTATGCGAGAACAAATATAAAGAATCTATTTTATTATTTTAACAATAATCCATCCTTCTTGTCAATGCAATTCGATTTGGTTTTGATTCAAAGTATTGTTCGATTTGGTTCCACTTGAATTCAACTTAATTAGCGTGTAAAAATTAACGGAGGATTAAAATAAGACAATCATAATTTTACGATTGCCTAGCAAACCTAATGAATTATCATTAAGTTTAAAAGCAATCATATCATGTGAATTTATAATATTTCTTATAAAGTTTCGTACATAATTATGACATTTGAGGGATCCACGCCTCGGATGTCATTAGAAGCTTGCCAACTTAAATGTATATAAATTATCGTTTTTGTTCCATCCTCATCGACCCACCTTTCGTCAAGGAGATGGACCTAGATTATTTTGGATTTGAGTAGTATGGAGAATGTAGAAAATTAGATGGCCAAAAATTTCAAAAGTTGTTTTTGAGGGTAAATTCTTGGAAGATGACTCTAGTACCATCAAGAGGAATGGGACATTAGTGAGAGCCATCATTGTTGAGTAATTCATTCGTCTCTTAGCCCAACTCATAAAACATGAAGAATCAAGAAACAATAAATAAATAGAGACAAATAATGTGAAATGTGCCACAATTTTCTACTGACACATTTGTCTTTAATAGCACCTATAAAATTGTGCCTCATAATGGAAGATTCCAAGAAGTGAACCACCCCAAAAAGAAAATCAATACACAAGGTTGTCCTGATGGCTCATTGAATCTGACTGTGACCAGAGTGACCACTATTGCTATTGTCCAAAATCAATGCACAAGTGACAAGACTCTTCAACCATGTTACTACTTTACTATTTTTAACTAACGAATTTAGTTTTGAAAATGTAATCACCTATACTTATTATTTCTTCCATTTCATAATAAATAAGTTATTAAATTTTAATACACAATTTAAGAAAAAAATCAAAAACATTAATTTAACATAGTTTTCAATTTTTACCCTTTTTCAAAATACATAATCATATTTATGATAAATCTTGATTGTCAAATCAACTTCTTAGTTGTCAAATTCTTAAGGATAAATTTGAAAAAAAAAAAAAATCAATGATTCACTCATTTTGATTTCCTAATTTAATTTCTTATTTTACTTATTTTTTCATTAATTAAGCGAAGACAATTTTTTTCTCCATTATACCCTTAGTAATTAATTACTCCTTGTAACTAACATTGTCTTGAAAAATGTTGCAAAGAATTTGGTAATCATAGAATCCTAATTAGCCATGCAAAAAGTGTTTTGGTATCAGCCATATAATAACTCCATCAATATCGAAACTAACAATATAACACAATTAATAGGAGCAAAATGGTAAAATTACATTACCAATCATTATTTTCTTAATAGCTGTGTCATCTTAATTTGAGAAGAATAATTTGATACGGAAAAAGTACATGATTCTAAACTCTCTTTAATCGCAGCGTTTGTTTGAAAATCTCGTGACTATTATATATATCATAAATGAAAATATACAAAATTATAAAAAGCACGAATATAAAAAAGGTAAACTCCATGAAAGTTATGAATTAATTTATATGCATTATTTTAATATAATTTTTTCTTTAAAATAGTTATTCATAATTTGAAATTTACTATGTGCGTGACAGGATGATTATCATAAATATTTTAATATTTTATTTTGTACATTATATATTTCTTACAAAATATAATATTATTATAACTAGGTCGCGCTGTAGGAAGGCTTAATGTGTCCGGTTAGTGGTATTGTTATTTCATCTTTTATATTGCATAAAATAATATTAAATAAATTACCTCAGATTTTAACTATACAAAATTGTAAACTGAAAATAAAACGTTGTATTTGGTGTGTTACCATATATAGCACTAATTAATTTTAGTAAATAAATAATTCACTTTTTGACCAACAAGCAAACGACTCCTTATTGGATACTTGGTGCCAACCCTAGATAATAGGTTAATAATACATTCATCTTTGGAAGTAGCCTACCAAAAGTAACCTATAATGATTTAAATAACTTTATACAAATTTATCACCGAACCATCTCTTTGAGTTTTCAAGCAGTCAATTTAATAATACCCACAAAGATTAAAAAGCCAATGCCTTAAAGGTGACAATAGCTTAACGGATGGCTAAGGTGAAGGAGAAACCTAATTTAGTAAATTAGGACATGATTTTTTTTAAAATAGAAACGAAAAGTAAACAAGTCTTAAAATGCAGTAGTTGTTTTCACAATCACTACATATGCCTGCAAAGTTAGGGGGATTTGCTTGTTTTTGGGTCCACTTTGTTTTTTCATTTCCTCTTTCTTGAATAGCTTTTGCTTAGGTATTATAGAAGAAACTACCCTACCAATACCAATTAAGCAAAGAATCAATCCTACTATACTTTTTTTCAGCATGTTGACATCTCACCTAAGCAAACAAACAGTACCACTAGTACTCTATAGCATTTATGCAGCAAAATCCCAAATCAACACCCCACCTCCCAAGAGAAGGTGTCTCTTTATGTCACCACAAATTAAATGCTAGAAACAGTCATGATGGCCAATATGCCCCATAGGGGATGGTTGTGCAGAGTACCTAATTTAATAGAGAGAGAGGACCACAATTATCTCTCTTTCTGCCAAAGAGGTGTGTGTGTGAGCAAGCAATCACTAAAGTACGATTCTTTGCAAAAGTTGGCATGCACCCATGCTTTTTCTGCTCATTTCATAAAAACTCCCCAATATCTCTGATCAATGTGAAAAACAAAAGCAGTAAAAGTCACCTTTAAGTTTAGTCCACCAGACACCCCCTTTACGTTTTTACATTCCTTTGTTTAGCTATGGTAAAAAAGATAAAGAAAGTAAAAGTAAATCACTTCTTCCAGTCCTCCCCATTTCCCCCTTTAAGCACTCTTACAAAGTAACCAAACTGTAGCACATCAACAATAGTATTGAAATTTCAAAAGGTAACATATAATACACACAGATCTTATCCCGGGTTTGTTGTTGTATTTCCTACCTTGGTTCCTTACGACTGGCCTTTGTGAGGGCAGAGAAATTATTTTCAAAAGACCGTACTACTAAATTTGGACGGAGAGCCTGTTTGCGAAAGACCCTTGGCCTATGTATGACGTGCTAAGGCATTGCAACTGTGAAATTCACATAACATCAATTTGCCAATGGTAAAATAGGAACATAATTGGAGATAAAAAGAATGAACAATTTTGCATTTTACAATTACTAAAGGAATTTACAAACTAAAATTCTAACATTTCTCTCTACATCAACAAAATTCTATAATTTTTTTTCCCTCTTCCTAATTCTCATTGGGATTTTTTTCTCTTTCTCTTTGTTTTTTCTTTTGGATTTGATCAAGACGACATGTTAACATGCACAGTGGCATTCATGTTAGAGTTGCATACTGGACATGTATGAATTAAACTTGATCCACAAACCGCACAGAGGCACAAGTGTCTGCATGGTAACAGCAACACACACGATTCCTTCTCCCCACACCTCTTGCACATCCTGTTATCCTGCGCCTCCGCTGCTACCGTACGCCTACCTTCAACTTCCTCCTCCTCTTCCGCTGCTGCACCGTGGTCGCTGCTGCCACAGCAGGACTCAGCGTCTTCCTCCACCGCTGCTCCGGCGAAGTTCCCGCCGGCGGAGATACGTTCGTCGCCGACGTGGGCTAATACTTGTTCTAAATTTGTGCGCAGGGAATTTGCTGTTGCTTCGTTTGTTTGTGCCAAATCCCTCCATATTTGATTCTCAACGTAGAGACTTTTCACTTTTTCTTGAAGAACCATACTGATTTTCCCCATTCTTTGAATTTGTTCGTCTTTTTCTTTGAGTTTTTTTGCTACACCTTCTCCAATGGCTGCCACCAACACCCTCGCTTGTTGTTTCTGTCGTTCTTCCAATTCCATCCTTACTTTCTTAGTCTGAAAAGCAACACAGCAGAAAAAAAACAATCAGACAAAAGCACCAATAATACTGAAAAGGGGCATTGAAATTGATTTTTTCTTTGTCATTAGAAAACTTACATGAAGTGAAATAATCCGGTCGATATCACACTGATACTGTTGAAGCAGTGGCAAAACATCATCACCAACAAACGCCGCAGTATTACAAGTATTAAACTGATTAAACGAATCCCTCGACCGCTTCCTTGATGCAGCAGCGTTAGCTGTAGCGGTGGCAGTGGGTGGAAGGTTGAAGGTAAGGCCACTGTCGGTGTTTACAGACGTTTTGGGCTGAACGGAATCACACATCAAACTGTGCTGAAACGGCAAGAAACTATTCTCCGGCGTCGGCAAAGGCAACATCGAAGAACCCCCACCACCAGCAGCGTTGTGGGTATTGTAGGAAAACCCATTTGGTTGATTAGAAATGATTTGTTGTTGAGTGAAAAGATTGAGGTGTCTCGCTTCAACTGCCATGGAAAGACTCTCTGTTTTTTATGAAGTGTTATGGAATTGTTGTGTGTTGAGAGGGAGAGAGGATTCTTGTATTTGTGTGTATATGTAGAGAGAGATTTGGATTTGGAAGTGGCGACTAGAGAGGAATGAATGGGGGTTTGGCCTTTATTTAAGCGTTTCGTTTTGTGGATAGAGAGAGAAACATGGAACAAAGTCAATTGAATTGAAGAGAGAGAAAAAGTATACACCCCCGTACTATTTTATTTATTTGATTTTCTTTTCTTTTTTTTTAACTTTCATTTTTTTGTATATAAGTTTCTAGATTTAATTAATTAGAGTTTGATGATAATTCTTAGTTTGATTTCACTATTTTTCTTTTAAGTTCATTTAAAAAAATAACTTCTTTTTATGAATTTTTTAAAGATAATGAGATCTCGCTTTTTACAAAATAAATAAATAAAAGAAAATTTAAATTTGTTATGGTAAAATGAAGTTATCTTACGTACTTATTACTAAAAAATAATATAAATTTTAAAAATTAAAAAGAGTTGGAAAAGAAATTTAACATAATAAATTTAAAGAATATTTTGATAAATTTAATATGTCCTTAATGTAAAAAATAATATCGAATTCACACGGCTTCGGCATGTAACTTATATTCGGAAGAAACGTTCTCGTCGATGAGATTAGTAAAACTAGGGGATGGATGAGATTTTACATCATTATCATCTCTTACTAATTAAATGCTTCTCATTTACTTGGTTTGTCTTTAATATTAGAATCTCAGGTTTTAAGAATTGATCATGACATTTTTAGTCTATTCTTCTGGGTTATTTGTTTCATAAATTTAGATTTGCCTCTTACAACACGTAACATACCTTATTTATAGATATTAAATTTTACGTTTGAAATATACTTGCTCATAAATTTCCTTTAATTGAACTTAAGCATATTATTTTATTTAATACTAATTAGCTAATTAAGGGAGCTGTCTGTAATAATGAAAATAAGTTAGAAGTTCTTAAATATATTGTTCTTTTTAAAATAAACTATAAAGAATAAGAAAGAAGTAAAATATAAAATGGAATAACAAGACTACGAATATACAATTATAATTCATGTATATTTTTCAATGAGCTTTGCAAATTTATATCTAATTAAATATGGAAAAAATTAAGAAGTCCATTTTTACTTTTCAAAATGTGCATTATGTTTAGCAATAGTACGTGATAGTTGATAGTCAAGAACTCGCTTGTGAAGAAAATAAAAATAGTAAAAATAGGCACATACTGGGTGGAACCTTGTATCAAATGTCATAGCTGAAATCTAAATATAATTTTACGTAATTCTTTTTTTAAACTCATCCGCAAGAATCATAATTGCAAGATCCATCTTTAATTTTTTACTCATATTTTCATACAATTATCGAGGATAATTATTATTCATGCATCTTACACAGTTTACTTTCCTACGGTCTAAAAATAATGTAAGTACTAGTATACTCAGAGTAGGAGTAGTAAACATTACCTTATGTTGTTAAATTTAGTCTATCAAAATTTGCAGTTATCTATTTGACGATCACTATAACTAAGTTTAGTATAACCAAATTTTACTGTTACTAAGATATCTATTTAACGAGTATTATAAAAATGATGATTCACTAATTTCATTAGCTCATTGTTACATTGGTATCCACCATTATCAACCTTCATTCTTAATCACAACCATCCTTAGTGTCAATTAGTATCCACCATTATCAACCTTCATTCTCAATCACAACCATCCTTAGTGTCAATTACTTAATTGATTGTCACCATCAATAATAATCATTTAGAATCAGTCACTACCCGTCATTATATATTACAAATATTGTCATTATTTATCATCATCATTAGATACTACTATTATCTAACACATATATCAATCGTAACGACTAATTACCACACGTTACTATGCATTCTATCAATATTAGCCAATATTATCTCAATTGACATCAACAACCATCACAATTAGTTATTCCTATCAACAACCAATATATTTGTTTTTACAAAGTGTTAGTAAATTATATCTCGTCTCAATTCTAATAATGTGTCAGGAATTAAATCAAACTGGAGGAAATATACTATGGTTTTTCCTATAAATGAGCATATTCGAGTGCCCTATCATTAATTTACTTGTACTGTGCAAAAGATCCAAATATAGTGGGTATTGGTTGTGGGATTCATTTTGTAAAGATAGTGGAGTTTTAGAGAAAATCAAGGACAAGAAAGTAGAAAGATTATGGACAAGAAATTAATGTATATTTCTTTATTTATACTGTATGCACGGAAATTTAAATCCCACTATTGAAGCCATTGAAATCGGGAAAATTTGACAACATAAGTTAATGTTTACTACATCCTGCTCTAGATATAAATGGAAAAATCATTTTGGCAACAAATTTTTTATTATAATTTGGTCACGATAGAAAAAAAGTTAGGTTCACATTATAAATTAGTTATTTTTTTGACATTTTTACTCTGTGTGAAAATTTATTTGAGAAAAGACTCATAAGGTTATGTAATTTTTTTCATAATTGTAACTAAATTTGAATAAAAAAATTATGATCATTTAGATATTAATTGAGATTTATTTGATTAAAATTCAAACACAAAAACAAATACTACTATATACAATAACTGAAATCTAAATACTTAAAATAAAGATCTTCAGTTAGTACAAAATATAGTGCAACCTTCATCTTCTCTTTTTAGTTTGTTACTAGTATTTTAATATTTTACAAATATTTAATATTTCACATCCATGTGATATGTTTAAACTTGCCAGAATCAATAATTCTGACGTAGTGTATACATATCCAATTTAAAATAGTACTACTACTGTATATATTTTTAATTTTGTAAATTAGTACAGTATATTATTTTTTTTCCGGGAAAGTGCACCGAGATTACGTGGCATTGATTATTAGAGGGGCAGTAACTGACATCGTTGGGGATCTATGCCACGTTGATGTTCACTGTATGTGTGGTGCCCCACGCCACCGTTAGACCACATTATTGTGAATATCTTTTCTTTTTCCTTTCCTTTTCTGTTTTTGTTTTTTTCCTTTTATTTTATTCTCAACTAAAAAATAAAATTAATGACGATTTCGAGAGAGCTCGTTGGGAACGTGAGGGATGGTTTCTTCTTCAATTTAATTTAATTAAATTTTTGTTTGTCTTTTTCCTTTTCTGTACTGTAAGGTGCAACCCACACTGTCGCACGTGTACGTCCCTTCAAATCTGCACATCTTTATTTCTACTTTTCTTTTGTTAGTTAATACTACTTCTCAGTTCTATCTTTATTTATCTATAATATTAAAAATTAAATATTAGTAATATTTATTTGATTTTAAAAAGTAATAAATGATACTATAATTTTTTTTTTACATCTCCTAAACTATTATGTTCAAAAATTATTATAATATATTTATATTTGTTATTTATTATTTATTAATTTTATGCTAAGTCAATATTGAAAAGTTATTGATGGACAGAACCTTAGGTGATTATTTAACATGATTCGGAATCGTATTGTTGGGAAAAAGTTATTTTAAGGTAATTAATCTTGAAATTAATTATTTTGAAATAATTCAGAATTAATTATCTCATTATATATATGAGATAACTTATTTTATCATTATAGTGTAAATAGTGAGATAAATATTTTCAGCTATAACTAATACTTTAAATAAAATATGAGATTTATCTCGGAATTATTTATCCCTATACCTCACACTTAAAGAAGAAATATATATACATTTTCATGATTTCATAGTTTAAACAATCAAATTAAAATAATTATTTTAGAAAAAAGATCAAGTAGAATATAAGGGGGGAGTACTGCACTTAATTTGATCTATTTTACATTTTATTTTTATTGAAATAAATGATTCCCACAAATATGGTCATAAAAAATTAAAATATTGTTGATTACTGCTAAATTTTATCATTATATTGCTCTACAAATGTGGATAAGAATTAGTATAATTATAAAACTGAAATTTATGAATAAAATAACATTTAAATTATTATTTGAAGGAGCGATGCAAAGTATGAGAAATAATAAACAAACATAGAAGCAAGTGGGTTTAAAGAGAAACTGTGTTGCCACGTTCAACGGGACCCACAAAAGTAGGACCCACTAAACGTGGTACTATGAGGGTGGGACCCATTTAGATATCTGTTTCATGTGTGGGTTTCCCTGTTTTGTTACCTTGTCCCTACTCTTAACTGGGTGTTGTCTCTGTACGGACCACCACTACCTTTTCTGCAAAATATTAAAAAAATGGAAAACTTTCATACTCTCTTCATTTAAAAACAATCACCTACTTTCCTTTTAAATTCGTTTAACAAAGAATAACTTTTTTTTCTTTTTGGTAATATTTTAATTTTAACTTTTCACATAACATATTTAGGACCACAAGATTAAAGGACATTTTGGTACATTTGACACAAATTTAATTTAAGGCTATAAGATTTAAAAATCTTTTTTATTTTTTTAAACTTTATGACAAGTCAAAGTAGGTCATTCTTTTTTAAACGAAGGGAGTATACTTTTCACTGCATCATTCAAAATATAGAAATTGTTATATTAAAAAAGTAATTAAAAAGGTGAAATAATAAATATATTATTTCACTAGTTATTTTTGAAGAGTATCATGCCAAGTCAAAATGAGTACTCCCTTTGTTTCACAATTAGTTAATTATTGAATTTTGGCACACATGCTAAAGGAAAAAATGTAAAAACATTAATTTATCATGTTTTTTCTGTTTTTACGTTCTTTAAAAAGCAAAGACACATGATACATCACTCCCAATGCATATTTAATGAAGAATAAATTTGAATAAGATTTTCAACATTTACCTTAAATTGTAAATCATTCACTTATTTTGAAATACTAAAATTGCTTCAATAATTCACTTATTGTGAAATAGTGGAGCAATAAATAAAGATAGACGGAAAGAGTATAGTAATTGAGTTTGTTGTTAAGTTCCTGTCTAAGAGAAATGTCTTATGTCACATTGACCACACTCTCCATTAAGATACCTACAACCAACAACTTCTTCGTTACAAAAGAATCAAAAAATTCAAATTATTATGGGAGCCTATATAATGAGTATCCTTTTTGTTTTTGTGGAATCAGATCAATTTTCTAGGCTTTATACATGCGATTATGTAAAAAAAAAAAAAAAAGGAACTATCTAACATAACTTCTTGTAATAACAGTTGAGATTGGTTGGTGATAAGAGTTAATTCTGGAGTTAGATGGATTTATATTCAGAGCAAATAAATGAGTATAAAATGGGTTAAGAAAATAAATGAACTAAATGATTCTGAAAATATTATTTACTTAGTGAGCCCTATAATAATAATAATAATAATAATCATAGAAAAGAATAAGATTAAAAATTAGTGACACATGCATGGTTGTTGGCCAAATTCAATTCTGACTTATATGATGGGGTAAAATAAATAATGTCAAATGCATATTTTGTGGTACTTTGTGCTAACCATAATGATACAAATTGACTAAACTATACATCTATTATTGTTAGAATCTTTTCTATAAAATCAAGTAACGCACCTGATAAGATTATATATTACTCCCTTACTCAAATTATATTTAGTGTTTCTCGCCCATCTCTTAAAATACTATCAGTTAACGAGATTTAATGACTGTTTCATCCCTATTTTTATTTCAAGAAATAAACTTTTCCGATTATGTTATAAAATAATAAAGAACAAAGAAAAAGAGCAGAGAGTGAATAAAGAATAATTCTTATTTATCTTGAGGAATGAATTACAATGAAGCAAAACCCTTTTATTTATAGAAAAAAACAAACCTTGGAGGTTTGTAACTTTACCATAAATAGACTTACACAATATATGGTAAAGTAGATATTCACTATATAAGGTATATTTATAATACTCCCCTTGAATGTCTAATTGATAGATAATGTGTCTCGTTAAAACCTTACTAAAAAATGTTCAGCTAAAAAATAAATCTAGTGAAGGAAAAAGAGTACGCATCTCTAACAATACGCATATAGGCGGCCTCATTAAAAATCTTATAAGGAAAACCCAGTGGGACAAAATTTCGTAAGGGAAAAAGAGTACAACGCATATTAACTCCCCCCTAATGAGAACATCCTTGAGCCTTTGCATCCCGATCTTGTGCACCATCTTTTTGAAAGTTGTAATTGGAAGAAACTTGGTGAATAAATCAGTCATATTATCACTTGAATGAATCGGTTGCACGTTAATATCACCATTCCTTTTGTAGCTCATGTGTATAGAAAAACTTTGATAAAGTGTGTTTCGTTCTATCTCCTTTGATGAATCCTCCATTAAGATGTGGTATGCATGTTGCATTATCTATGTATAAAACAGTGGGTACATTATCACATTTCAAACCACATTTTTCTCGAATGAGATGTATCATGAACCTCAACGATACACATTCTCGGATAGCTTCATGAATAGCTATTATCTCATCATGGTTCAATGAAGTGGCTAAATAGATTGTTTTATATATCTCTAAGATATAGCAATATCCTCACATGTGAACCCATAACCTATTTGATATCGAGTTTTATGTAGGTCAGATAAATAGCCCGCATCAGCATGACCAAAAGATCGAGACTACAATCTTTAGAATAAATAAGCCCATATATTTGATCTCATTTCGATGTCTCCTAATAGAAGCAGAATTATATGTACCTTGCTAACAAATTGACCAAAAAAGGCTATATCATACCTTATAGTATTTGGAAGATACATTAGTGCACCACTTGCACTAAGATATGGTACTTCATAACCAATCTAATTTGATATATTTCTCACTTCAGCAATAATCTATTGCTTTTGAAAACTCTCCAAGAATTTCAATAATATTCAAGCTATAAACTTATACAATATAAGGATTATAAATAAGTTTCCCAAAAAATTTTATATGCTTCAAACATTTTGAATCCTTAAACACTTTTTCATATAAATTTTGTCAAGTGATAATATTCAACATTTCATGAGTGACATCTTCAAATGTTTGAATTGCAAATCAAATAAGTTTTATGCTTATCAAGATGCATCCTTTTATGTCACTGATAAAATTTATAAATGTCAGTGAGCAAGTAACTTTATAAATGTCAAATTGCAGGTTGATAATAAATGTACATAGTGATCATCTTATTGATGCATCTTAATAGATAACATGATAAGTGAACAAACCCTTTTTCACCTTTTATACTTTTCAGATTTTAAGGAATTCAATCCCAAAATTAGTTGATCCAACCAACTTATCAGCAGAAAAACAACATTAAAAGTAATGGAGAATTTTCTAATTCTTCAATATATGTTCAATACTCTGTATGCACATCTTTGGGATGTCGGAATCGTTCATGTCAATTTATGAATTTTTATTCGAGCAAATTCCAAGTTTATCATGACATGAAAACTTTTACTTTAGTAAATTTCAGATTTACTATTACATGAATAAATTTCAAATTTACTACTTTAAAAGTAGATTTCAAAATAACTCTTCTCAGTTATTTTGACTCGTTCGGAGGTGAGTTGTGATACTACCACAATCAAGTGTATGTGTGTATTAATAAGATTCTCATTCCCCATGAATGGAATATAATCGTTCCTTAAGCCTATCAAATTTTGATAGCTTATAACATCTTTCATGATATTGCTACTTTAGGAGCACATCGAGGTGTATATACATTTCAAAATATATCATATATTGCTACCACATTCACTTCAAGAATTGAGCAAATTGTCATATTTCAGACCTATCATATATTACTACCATTTACTTCATGGAATGAAGCATATTCAATAGACAAGTTTCATGACTTTTCATCAAAAACACATTATTTTGCCTTAACCATCATAATATCATCAATATGGTGCATTGAGATTCAAACTCAATGTCTTACCCATATAAAGACGTCCTAGACATAAATCAATGGGACTTGAACCCATGCATGTATTCATATCGTACTTTTGGGAGGATAACCATCTTCAAGTGGTCAAAACTTTCTTTTAGGCTATTCCACAAAATAAATGGATCCTTAGTAGTAATGTATCCAATTTTTAGAATTTCTTCAAGATGATGACGCAACAAAATCATAGCTTTAGCACGATTTTAATGAGATGCTGTATTTTTTTTCTTTATGGCGTCTCCAAGACCCATAACATCTAAGTGGATTTCAACATTCAATGTTCATTAAAGGTAGTTCTTGCTCGAGGCAACAAACTCAGATTTTGTAAGATTGTTAGCAATATGAAAAAGAAAAAAAAATAATACCTTAGCCTTCAAATTTGATACAGCAGAGTCTCGTGCTGATAACGTGTTATAAAATAATAAAGAACAAAGAAGAAGAAGAGTAGAGAGAGAATAAAGAGTAATTCTTATTTCTCTTGAGGGGTGAATTACAATGAAGTAAAACCCCTTTATTTACTAACCTTGGGGTTTGTAATTTTTTCATAAATAGACATTTACAATATATAGTAAAATAGACATTCACTATATATGATAAAGTAGACATTCACTATATATGGTATATTTATAACACATTAAGATTTATCTTAAAAAAACTTCTAAAATTACAAATGATTTGTTATAACTATATTTAGAAATCACGATAAATAATTTGATACTAAGAATATAATACAACTTTTTTCTATTTGATAAAATGCCGACAACTCGTGTATAAGTGTGATTAATTTCCATCTTCTCTATCCTTTTTTTCTTGTATCATTTTTCTCTTGGGTCAAGTCAACCAGCAAAATGAAAAAAAGGTATACATATAAATTCAACATTTTTTCTTTTTTAAGGTTTTGAATTTTTGACTTTTCAAATTCGTTTCACGTTGTTTCTTAAATGCCATTATTGGTGGGCACAACTATATTGGCACCCTATGCTTAATTTCCTTGAATCTTCTAGGTATACGTCGTGGAAAATTAAAGCTTTACTTAGACATCTTTGCCTTGGGTTTGTTGAAAGATAAATCAATACATTCAACTCTCATTTCTTTCCTTAAAGTAAAAGCAACAAAGTCAAGGGAAAAAAATAAAGGAATTTGTGTTTTTTTTGTAAAGAATAGATTCATTTTTTTTACAGGCAAATAAAAGTGCTAGGTCTACGGAACCATTTTACAAAAGAGGCTTAATGATGTCAATACAACTACTTTATGTAGCATTGTTATACGTGGAGTTTGGCCTTTTCATTTTTCAGCTTATTTTTTTGTTTATAGTTTGATTTACAGTTCAATAAATTTTTGATATTTTAACTCATGTGAACTAATGTTCTTGATTGCCTCCGCCAAATGACTATTTTCTGAGCCAGCCTTGACAAAAACAATAGTACTATTATTTGTTGCATGTTGGGCACTATAATTCACTTCTCCTTTTGATAAAAAGTAAAGTATTCTACTTTTCTTTTTAATTGTTGCTTACACATGAAAACAGTTATATAAATAAATAAATAAATAACTTATTCATTACTAGTCTGTCAGTTGCGTATGTATCTCAGTATCCGTGAAGAAGGCCTGCATTATCAAAAATAGTTGCTGGCTATTACGGATTCTAATTGCACGTATTCTAGAAAAAGAAAGGGCGAAGCTACCGTATAATATACGAATTCTCATAAATTCAATAGCTTTTGCTTATAGTACATGTTCAGAAATTTATTAAATATTTATAGATAATTGATTTATGAAACCAACTATATTTGTACATTAATTTAAGTTCATTGCTGAAACTCATAAACTTTAAAAATTTAATCCACCTCAATCCATGATCATGACATATTTAGAAAGGAAATTAAAATAACTTAATTATCTCTATATATTCTCCTTACAATTGAATATAAATCATGATTTTGGCTTGTTTGAATAGAATATGTGGGATAATCCAAGGTCTCAACCAGCTGTAGGTAGGAAGGTTGTGGTTAGAGTAATTGACCCTTCACTTTTCAAGCTTAGGAGAAGAAAATAAAATATTAGTAACAACTTAATCCCTATTATTTTCAAAGATTTGAAAAAATATTTCCTTTTTGACGTACCAAAATATTTAAAGACAAGAAGGATGGATGTTCATTTAGCATAATTATGACGTCAAAATGATGGTCAAATTTATAATCATTCACATTTCTTACTTATTCATTTATTCTTTTTCTTTTTTCAAAGAGACAGATTATTATTTATGATGTTACGTGGGGAATCTTAGTAACTTAATTGATTAGTTACCTGAACTTCCACCTTCTTGGTGAAAGTTTGATTCTCCACATTGTAATCCCCTCCCCATTCCCCTTCCCCAACCCCAATAATTTAAATATATATATATATATATATATATATATATATATATATATATATATTTATGATGTTACCATAAATTGTTAAATAGGCCATGGTTTATATAAAAAGATGCTATAAAAATTCTGAAATCTAATATACTTCTCATTTAGAAATGCTACAATCTGATGTTAATCTATTAAAAACTAAGTATAAGTGAACAAGTTTCTTTTATTTTTTCTGGATTATAGGAGGGGAAGGGGTATACGAACCTTTGATTAATTAAACATTTGTTTGGTTTTTGGTGTATTACACTTTATATCATTTTGTTCTTACATGTACCATGTATTTATAAGTCAAAACAATTTTCCTAGACTTTGTACTCATTAAATTTTTTATTGTTAATTAAAAATGACAAATGCTAAGAGCCAAACTAACACGACGATTAGAAAATAATAGAAATATTAAAGAGATAAATCATCGTCCAAGTAAAGTGATTCCAAACAAGAATAAAGAAAGAAGTCACTATCAAATCTCAAGTGAGAATATTAATAAACGAATAATCAATTAATTTCTCATCTTGACTTAAAAATTTAATTCATTTCCCTTTCTCTTTCTCTTTTAGTATTTTGATTGGTCACAACGTCATATGCCATGATCATCCTTTTTAATAAATTAAATTATCAGGTTGGCAATCTCCCACTTAAAGGCCATGATTATTTATCAAGTAGAAAGATAGATACTAAAGATTTAGTACTACTAAATTAATACAAGTTCCAAGTGTGTTGATAGTTGATACCTTTCATGACAACATCTTTGGACATGTAAGACCAAGCATAGTTAGCTTACCGGAGATTGCACTAATTATTGATTATTTCATTATTAAATAACTAATTCCAACTTGACATTTTATCAGCCTGCATCATATAGAATAATTAATCTTGTATCTCTACTCATTCATTTTAATAATAATTTGGAAAGATCATGAGACTATCCTCTCAAATTTTTGATTCATGGAAACAGTACTCCTTGACTAATTTAAATTTACAAGTAACATTGGTGAAAATGGTCAATTTGCACGTTCTACAATGTAAATAAAAGAAAATAAAGACATAAACTTATTTTGCTAAAATAGTTTTTAAATATATTTTAATAATTACGTAAAAGGATAGTGAGAAATGAAATCCCACTATATCACAGTCTTTTTTAGTGTTGATAATTAGAATTCGTGCAATCTTAAATGTACTATATTAATTAGAAGATAAGTTGTTCCTAAGTAAGCATATAAAATGGAATATTATGCTAATTAAGTTAGGGAATATATATATTTGTGTCCATTCAATGTTCACATTGGCCCAATTTATTCTTTTGCCATTATAGCAAAGGCACTAACAGCTTCCCAAAGAAAGTTAAACACAGACCCAATAAAGTTTTAAGAATGTGGGAGAGCACTAATAATTTCCAACACAGTGAAAATCAAGCACTAATTATGATGCTATCCTCTTTTGTGATTTTTTTTTTCCCTTTTCTACTAGTACATCATATATTCTTTCGTGTTTTTTTGGGACTTATTACTTTGACTAAGTTTGTTTATACTCATCACACTAATTGTAGACACATCGAAGCCAAATTAATGATTTTCTATAGAATCAATGTTAGAGACAAAATCTTCATTTCCACTATCACAGTTTTTAGCTATTTATTTGCCAGACAGCTAATAAGTACATGAACCTTCTTCTAAAGATGACCAACGGAGTAAATGACAAGTAGGAAAATTAGAACAATAAATAAAGAATACGAACAAAAAAGGTGAAAAAGGAAAGAAAGAATCTCAACTGTACAAAGATCAGCTGGCCAAAAGCTTATGAGGAGAATATATACTCTTGAAAATGAATTTTCATTTTCATTTTCATTTTCATTTTCATGTTGACTAATATTTTATCCCATTAAATATCGACAGCAATTTTGCAGCATCCAAGAAGAATAATAGTGTCATGCCATTTCATTTCGTTTCTTTATTAGATGTTGGATCTCATTTTATATTTTTTACGCTTTAAATGTCCGTTAAGAGATTTTGGTTTGCATAATGATATAGATTACGAAGTTATTTCTCTTTCACAATACCAAAAATGATTTTTAGTGGAATTAATTAACGGAAATAGCTTAATTACTACTAAATATGTTTTTTTTTACAGGCATTTATCAACGATAATTATATTTAGTTTTCTTTGTAAATGTCCCTAAAGACTATAACAATATTGTATCCAATAGCAATTAACTAAGTCGGTAAAAATTTTAGCACTCTTTGTTAAAATGCATATTTATTAACACTAAAGGTTGTTTTGTTACATGCTCTTAGGTAATTCTCACGTTATAAGCTAGTTTTGAGATAAAATAAAGTTCAAAGTTCATAACTTTCAATCATAGCATGTTCTTTTGTCTTTGGTCGAATCTCACTGTCATTCATTAATCAAACAAAAATTCACATATTTAACTCACGAAAAAGAATCACGCCTTTTAACACATTTAGAAAAATATTAGATGGTCAATAATCTCAGATTGCTATAATAATATGATGGTGGACTTTTTATCAACAGGATTGCATCTCTTTCATGCTTTAAGTATCATTCCAAGACAGATGTGTTTTCCATTATATATCTCTAGTGCTATTTCTAGCGTTAGGCGATATCCCTCCTTAATGCTTCAAAAAGGTTCAAATAGGAAAGAGAAAAAAGAAGATCAAAATTCAAAGTTCATGATTGACACACAATTCTACCTCAATTGACTAAATCACCACATAAAATTAAGATTCCCACTTTGGGTCACTTTTCTTGGAGAGAAAAAAAAAAATCTCAATTGAAGGGATTCTTTTTTTAAATAATATTTTGAAGACAAAAAGTAAAAGGTAAACATTATTTCACATATGGCCATGTCATGAACGAACTAACTCTTTGATGATTCGAAAAAGCTTTAAAGTGCAAAAGAAAAGAATCATACCGAAAGTGAATATTATATAATATTGGCATCTTCTACACATAAAAGGTCTCATAAAAAAAGGCCGGGGTGCGGGGAGGGGGGGGGGGTAGAAAATGAAAAAGAAAGAGATAAGAGTATCTTTCTTTGAAGTAGTGATTCAGTTCTAAGGTGCCAAACTTCCACTAATTTATTGATATGGTGACTACAAAATTGTGCTTTCTCTCTTTTATACAATACACATACAATTTGAGTTCTTTATTTAACCCTTTTTTTTTGTTTTATGAGGAAGGGTAGATAAAATATTTCTTGAGTAATATTTGAGATCTAAAAGGGTAAAGCAACCACCCAAATCATAGTTCAATGCAAGATGTGATTAAAGTGCTCAGGCTTTTATTTTATTTTATTGTTTTAAAAAAGAAGTGTATAAAGCAAAAGCTAATTACTTGGATCCTAATAAGTCATCATGCTCACATTTATAATTTGACCAATAATGCTAAACTAGCTGTATTAAAATTTTTCTATCTAAATGATTTAAAATATTTCTTGCTCTTATAGTTATACAATTTAACTGAAGTACAAAATTTATAGTTTTGTAATATTTGGTTTCGATAGATGATACAAGAATTATAATGACAACACGAAACACACTTCAAAATCAGTCCACAAGATCAAAGATCTGAGGACCCTTTTGAAGACCACACTCGGATTCAACAAACAACAATAAGAACACAATGTATTGATGTGTTTATGACCTAAAAACAGCTAACAACAAACTATGTTAACAACAACAAGATAAAGAACAACAACAATGGAACAAGAACAACAAGTCACGGATTTGAATTACAAGAACACAAACAAACGATTACAACATAAACAAAATGGATAGATAGTTAGACTTTGGTTGGTATAATCTTAAGAATCCAAGAGTAGGGTAATCTTGGACCCTTAACACTACACACAACGGTTAACCTAACTCCTACGTTGACACAAGAGGAACTTTACCTCCTCTAAACACCAACGTCTCAAGCCAACATTGCAACACAATTGATATCCACACTTGTTGCCCTCATTTCAGTGTGGTGGCTATTCCAAACCCTACAACTAAAGGTGTTTCATGTTTCAAGTCTTACATCAATGAACATCTAATGAGAAAAAGACCTAAAATGTTCTATTTATATTCTATTACAAGATAAGGCAAAATGACAACAATGCCCTTAAAGGGTGGGGTGGCCATGGAGTGCATTTGGACCTAATGAAGTGATCAAAATACCCTTAATGAACATGACCAACTCATGATCCATTAAGTGTTGTCCAAAACCGTGAGTCCTCAAGTCTTCAATGCTCCAAGCAATCTTCCACACACGGCCTTGCTTGTGCTCAAAACGGTCTTCCTTGCATATTTTTGTGCCCTCGAGGTGACCAAGTCTTGAAACCTTTAAATGATGACCTCCAATCATGTCTTCAAAAATTAAGGTGGCCATTTCACTTGTATCATCCTTCCTTTCTTGAAAAGGATTTGACCTCGAATCCAAACCTTGCAAGAACAAAGAGAAGACAAACAAGCACCACATCCTCATGACATGAGGGTTAGAGTTAGTACAATAAACAACATTAATATGCCAATGAGGTACACATTTGAGATATAACCACACGTCCTTAGGTGTAATCACGAGGGACATAGAAAAAAAATTACAAAGGAGTTGGCGAAAGGAATCACCATCAAGGGGTGGTGTCCTAATTGAAAGTAAAGTCCATCTAACACATATAACAATATCACTCAAACAAGTGGACCGACCAAAAAATATCCATCCTTCACACCCTAAGAAGTTACCGGGATCGAATGGGAGAAGTAACCAAGGGCTTAGGTCTCGGCCACTCTTACTTTCCCCTAGGGTGTCATCCAAAAAATTAAGCAAGTCCTCTTTATCACTATTGAAGATATCATGAACTAAAAGAGGGTTGAGAAAGGTGTTCCATAAGTCAACTTCAAATAAAGGGTTCCCATGCATGCACTTACTACTAGTTTCAAAATTTTCACAGGGAATATGCCCAACATAAGAAACACATAAAGACGAAGTAGATGGCATTTGTAAGCACATATCACCTTCTCTTTCACAAGAGTTATCCTCGCATACGTACAAACCATCAAGGAAAGCCAAAGGACCACAATCAAAATCATCTTCACAAAGACAATCACAACTCGAGTTTTCTAAATATTCAAGCAAATCAAGATCATCTACACCCGGTTGATCATTTTGCTCACCCTCACTAGTTGTTAGCAATTCACATACCAACGTAGACTCACCTTGTTTTTCATAAGGGTCAACTAGTGTGTGAATACTCTCGTCACTTGGTAATGGAACCTTAGTCAAGTTGTAAGTGCTAGCACCAGATGGACACAAATTACTATCACAAGGAGAATCAATTTCGTCATCTAAAGTATCTACTAGTGCTTGTGTACCTACAACAAGAGTTTGGTCCTCATATGACCTAACAATATCAAGAGTATCACAAAATGAAGACTCATGCACTCTTACACTAGGTAAAACCATAACTACGTTCATATGAGTGTAGGGGATAATATTTTTACCTCGTAGCTCACATGAGCTACGATCTTCATCTTGACGTGTGTCCGGGTAGCCCACTTGCTCCCTTGGAACTCCCATATGATCCAACCTTTCATTTATCACTTCCCATTGACGAGTAATGGCTTCAAGTTTAGTCAAAATAGCACTTGCAGCCGCGGGTTCCATCGTAATTGCACCTAAAAAAAGAAGAAAAGAAGAAAAGAACAAGTCTACAAAATAAAACACAAGTTAGTTCGAAACAACCTTACCACACTCTCACACACTTGATCATTTCACACTTGGATTCATAAGTATTGCAAATCGGCTTGTAGTTCATGATGAGTCGAGGGGTGAGTCTACTCCTTGGTCGGAATGGATTTTTTGTTTGAAGACTCAAGGAAATAATGTCCGAACTTGAACCAAGAAATTCTACGATTCAAAAACAAGAAAAGCACAAAATAACGCTAACACGAACAAACGAGCACAAAAACTAACTAACAAGCTAGTAGGAGATTACTAGGTCGTCAATTAGTGTTCAAACCAACAAATGAAACTAAGAAACAATAAAATGAAACTAAGAAATCTAAAAGTTGAACTCAAAATGTTGCGTGAACAGTAATTTAGTGATGTGGCAGTCCACTATTGGCCTCGGTTTTATCAAAATTTTACTCTCCAATTTCAAGTCTTGACCAATCTACAATTTGGAAGTGGTGGATTTGGTTAATGGAGGGAAATTTGGTCTTGAAGCTTCATTTTCAAGTTCAAAATAAGACTTGACCTTCTTGGTGCTTTCTCCTTGAAACAAGGTCTTTAAATCTAGGAAAGTAGGTGAAAAGTGCTTGTCAAGTCTTTTGAGTGATGTGATCAGGTCTTTCACCAACAAGTACTACAACTTGGTCTTTCACCTTTTGTGGATCTAATGTTCACCTTTTGTTTTAACAAAAGATGAAAAGGGTGAAGAACAACAAGAACACAAGAACAACACCAAGAACAACAACAATATTCTCCAAGAACAACAACAAATTTCAACGCCCAACTCCACAACAACAAGGCCTTCAACATGTTCAAGGCTTAGAATGACAACAACATCAAATCAGCCACACTTTGTTCACATTAAGAACATCAACAAATTCAAGTTCAAGCTTAGATTTGAACACTTTTTAGTGTTGGTGAGAAAGAAACCAACACTAGAAATACTCTAAATAACAAAAGACTACAAGATCTAGTCACAAAGAAACATGTCTTGGCCAAGACAACAACAAAAATAACAACTTTCTCGGCCAAGAATAACAAGAACGGGCAGATTACTCCTTTTCTGGAATTTTTTTTCAGTTTGTCAACTCTTTTTTTTTATATATATATTTTTTCAACTCTTAAGCCCAATATTGATCTTGTTAGAATAAAATTAAAGATGGCTTTGATACCAAATGATACAAGAATTATAAGGACAACACGAAACACACTTCAAAATCAGTCCACAAGATCAAATATCTGAGGACCCTTTTAAAGACCACACTCGGATTCAACAAACAACAACAAGAACACAATGTATTGATGTGTTTATCACTTAAAAACAGCTAACAACAAAATATGTTAACAACAACAATGGAACAAGAACAACAAGTCACGGATTTGTATTACAAGAACACAAACAAACGATTACAACATAAATAAAATGGATAGATAGTTAGACCTTGGTTGGTATAATCTTAAGATAGTTAGACCTTGGTTGGTATAATCATAAGAATCCAACAACTAATGAGAAAAAGACCTAAAATGTTTTATTTATATTCTATTACAAGACAAGGCAAAATGACAACAATGCCCTTAAAGGGTGGGGTGGCCATGGAGTGCATTTGGACCCAATGAAGTGACCAAAATACCCTTAATGAAGATGACAAAATCATGACCCATTAAGTGTTGTCCAAAATCGTGAGTCCTCAAGTCTTCGATGCTCCAAGCAATCTTTCACACACGGCCTTGCTTGTGCTCAAAATTGATCTTTCTTGCATATTCTTGTGCCCTCGGGGTGACCAAGTCTTGAAGCCTTTAAATTATGACCTCCAATCATGTCTTCAAAAATTAAGGTGGCCATTTGACTTGTATCAATAGACGAGATTCATGGCGGAGTCAATGCTAATTAAGTTAGAGATTTTGGAAATAAATTATGAAGTTTATGGGGTTTAACTTGAGCGAGATCAAGACGAAATATTTGAAATGTAAGTTCAATGACAAAGCGCATGAGGCTAGATTGAAAATGTGGCTTGATACTCAAGTTATTAAAAAAAAAAATAATTCAAGTATCTTGGGATAATAATTAAGATTGTAGAAAAATTGACGATTATGTCTCACATCATATTGGTGTAAGGTAGAATGGTGGTGTAAGGTAGAATGATGGGTGATAGAATTTCATAATCCAAGTGTAAGAAGTTACTACAGAAACTTACAAAAAATTTTACAAAGTGTTGGTTAGACCTACTATAGTTCTGAGGCGAGGAATTAGCCAGTTAAAAATTCTAATATTCAAAAGATGAAAGTCGTGAAAATAAGAATGCCAAGATAAATAGTAGGCTTATTAGGATAGATAAAAGTAGAAATGAAGATGCCCATGACAAGAAGGGAGTAACTGTGGTGAAGGACAGGATACGAAAAGCAAAGATTAGATGATTCGAGCATGTGAAGGAGATGGATGAATGCTTCAATGTAGATGTATGAGAGTTTTTGGATAGCTTCAGGAGATTAGAGCAAAGGAAGGCAGAACGAATATTGAAGTTAGGTAATTAGACAAGACATGACACAATTTAATTTATCGAAGACGTGACATAATTAGGTTGGAGGTTCTAGAAAATACAAATTAGGGTAGAAGGGTCATAAATAGTTGAGCATCGCTTCAGTTACCCTTCCATGTAGTACTACTTTTATAGTTTCTTGTTCTTTGATATCTTTCATTGTATATTGTTTCTTATATTTCGATTAATATATTACTTTGTCATAATTAGTGTTTCTTTTCTTCAAATACTTTATCATGTTATTTTTATATTTCTGTCATGGCCAGCTTCTTCACTTTCATTATTTCTTTTCTCAAGATGCTTCAATATGATTTTTCTTGAGCTGAATTTCTATTGAAAATAGTTTCTTTAACTTTCAAGATATGGGCAATTAAAGTTTAAAATGTAAATACTATCCTCTCATACCCACTTATATTATTTTTATTGTGGCAATATTTATTAGTCCAAATTTTTTGCGGGTATACTGAAAAATTCAAAAACTAATTAATGCCATTTCATACAATAACTTGACATTTTTTTTTCTCTTTAACCGAAAAAACATAGTAGTTACAATACTCTTAAAAACATGGGTCCCACTGTTGAAAGAGAAGAAGAAATTACTTAGTACTTGGTTCATGAGACAAGGTCAAGCGTAATTCATGCTATATGTTTGGTTCCATCTCAAGATATATACATGATAGGAATATATCCCCCTTCATTTCGTAACAGTGAGATCTATATCCTATAATTAAATCGACAATATATGTTGCCAATTTAGTGATGTTATGATTTATAAGGTAAATTTTTTATCAGAAATTAATGTTTTATTGATCTGCTTTGTGAAGTTTTCAATCAGCGTATCAAGAAAAGTTCACATTGTCCCACAAACTCAAAAAAAATAAAACTAAAAAATCTTAACAATTAGAAAGATGTTCTAATATATAACGTATATTGTGTACTGCGTCTTTTCAATTTTTTGCTGTTATCTCATCTTTCCTTTTTTTTTTTTTTTTGTAAGAAAATTAACAATTTTCAATATTAAAAGAGTGTGAGTGTTACAATTGACATGAATTGTAGATTGTTGCTATACAAGCTAAGAGTAACTTTAATTTGTACGACGATCATATATAACGATTAGTATCTGATAAAAGCTTTCTCTTCTCCTATTTCTGTTCCGTATTACTTAAATAGCTTATCTACATATTATATAGTTGTCTCAGATTACTTGTCAATATATAAAATTATAATAGCATATTAAAAATACTAATTAAAGTGGGAAACGGACAAATTAAATAATACTTCCTCCGTTTCGGAATAAATGAATTGTTGGGGTATTTATTGATATTTCAAAATAAGTGAATCGTTGAATTTTTATCCAAAATTATCTTTATGATTTGACAAGCAAAAGAGATTGCGGCTTTTTCTTTTTTTGGGTAAAAGAGATTTCAAGGGTAAAAATAAAAATTTATGTCTTTGATTCTTTTTCCTTAATCTATGTGTCAAAATTCAACAATTCATTTATTTTGAAATGGAGGGAGTATGGAGTAGAGGAAGTATATAATTGTCAAATTATTATGTCAAAAAAGCGGGATTAAGTGAATAGTATAGTTCTGTACTAAAATACTACTGCTCGTTGTTGATATTGTTTGTGTATACTTTTTAGTGTTCTTTTGCATCACCTTCGTAAATGTATATGATAGTTTTAGGGGGAAAAAAAATAATGGAAAAGATAAAAGTGTAACAGTCTTTCTTACTTTATTGTTTTATTTATGTCTACCTTGCGGTGTTTCCCTCTCAAGCTTACGTACAAAAGATATCTAATAAATTTGTACCTAACAAAAGGACAACAACCACTTGTGTGGAGAGACATGACATAACATTGATACCTAACAGATGTTTGTTTTCAAGTAAGAAGAGTTAACATCACCCAATGTATATGAAAATGATGTGTGTTATTAACATATATATATATATATATATAACTCCAGGGAAAGAAATTTTCAAATATTAATTGCAACAAATAAAAGTTGAAGGAAAAGGTGGTGGTGGCACGTCATGCTGATAAATGCCAATATCACATGACAAAGCAATTTCATTGTTTGTTTGGAATTCTTTTTCTCTTATTACGCTTTTTTTCTAAAATGTTGTTTTCTCCATTTAAAAAAGAAATTCTAGTTGCAAATAGTTGTTAGCAAAACAAATATTTGGTTCTTTTCATACCTAACAATAGGGGGAAAAAATCGCAATTGATGCATTCGTGCAGTGTCACTTTAGTTTAGTTCATGGTCATTAAGAAAAATAAGAAATATAAGGTATTATTTACTAAAATACCTCTATTTATTAGATTTTTTTTTTCCGAGAATTGAACGTTATTAAAAAGAGGTCGTAGTAAAGTAGTATTCTAATATCAAGTTATATTGAAAATAATTACTCCGAACGTAAGGTAGTTTTCTAATGGCAAAGTAGCAGAGTAGCATTTTTGAGACAATTCTTTGAATTTTTTTTTTTTTTAATTCAAACTTATTTTGAGACAGAGGAAGTAGATGTTTGGATAGCATTTTTTTTTTCCTTTCTACGGGATTTATATTTATTACAACAAAATAATGATCTTAATTAGGGTGTTCTAAGACTAGTTTGGCTTAATCTTAATTACAATACCGCTATTTCAGTTGTAATACTCTTCAAATCAATTTTAAAAATTTAAATTTTTTATTAAAGTTGAAGAATAACTGTGGACAAGTGGATCCTAATGTAAACATAAAAAGTGAATTTCGAGTCATCTAGGTGTTATGCTCGTGATAAAAAACAATATTTGCCAGCAAACAATGAATTCTAGAGTATTTCGAATAATAGAACCATTTAAATTTCGTGATAAAAAACAATATTTGCCAGCAAACAATGAATTCTAGAGTATTTCGAATAATAGAACCATTTAAATTTCAAATTTGAATTTTATTTAATCATCAAATATATAAAAGCTAAAAGAATTGGCAAAGTACTAAAACTTTGACGTTTCTATTCACAAACGTACTAATTGTGTGTGACCAAACCATCTAAGATCCTATGTTTCATTGATTATCTTACTTAATTTTGGCCCACAATTAATAAAAGTGAGAATTGACCTTAACCTCAAAATTCTAGATATATCCTCAAAATTCTAGATATATCCTAGGCTACACACACTATTAACAGATTTTAGTAAACTTTTTTCCAATGTGAAATTGAAACCATAGATTATAACTTATTCTTATGCCCTTAATGAAAGTGAATATTGACTTTAACGGTTTAACCTCAACCACTTTACGTGCTTCCAACTTTCAAGGCGAAAGAAGGGAAGATAATTAAAAAAAAATTCCAATTTTGCTTTCTAATAGTAGATAACACTAACTTGGTACTATTTGATTTTCTCTCTTGTCATTGATTTTTAATTTCGTTGACGTGGACCTACAGTGGCAAAATCAAATATTTTTCATAAAGAAATTTCAAAATATGTACATGAAAGAATATACCCCTAAATAAGTCAAAAAAAGATTTTAACACATGTTATGTATGACAAATAATCTTAATATTGTGTAAATTTCTCATGATGGGGGAGTTCAAATGATTCATCGCTCCTTAGCTCTATTCATCACCATTCAGTTAGAATAAATCTAAAACCAACTCATCATATATTGTGTATATATGATTCAGCGTGCCAATAAGTTACTATATAATTTATTAGAAATATAGGACGATCAAATCAGAGATATCATGAAATCCTTCGCTCTTTGGGGCGCTATTAGCATCGAGGAATATGTACTGTATTGTGTATGTGACTCGTTTAGATCATAAGCTGATATAAAAGCAAGAAAATTGTTTTATCTGTATCAATGAACAGTACCTGTGAATGAGGTAGAATGGAAAAAAAATAAAAATATCTCATCATATTTCTCTATATTTTATAAAATGAATTAATTTCTCTATTGGCGTAAATTAATGTCCTGAATTTAAAATGATAAAATTCCCCATTAGTTATCTCCACCCATGTGTACCAATAACAATCAGAAAAGTTGTACTGCCAAACAGTATTAATAAATCCAAATTTAGAAAAATGTTGATTTGAAGTAATCATAACCAAAGTTTTGAATGAGTTGGAAAACTGACAGGGAAACAAAATGGATTAGTGATAAGACTTCTCTTTGATTTATATAATTAAAAGTTTATCTATAAGGGGCTGCTGGATTAACATATGTAGACAATTACTTTTTGCACATATTTATTATAGCCATTTGTTTCTTGATTCAATTATATTATTGGTGGGCCAATTCAAGAAGGGATGTTGAATTTGATGTTGATATGTTACATATAAATACAAAGGGAATATTATGCTGTATTAGCCGCATATTAAAAATAATAATTAGTCAATACATATATATTTTAATTTGATAAACACACAATATACATTTCCATAATAAATATATTTTTTAATTTGATATACATACAATATACATTTCTATACAAACTACTAATATATTAGTAGTTTTTGTGTGTGTATATATATCTTAAGTTAAATTTAGAAAAATTGGAAAGAAGAGCTTGTTAGGTAACCTTAATTGAATGATATGATGTGGTAGGTATTTCTGTCATATTCATTGACAAATCATATACAGAATGTTAGCAGAGAATACTGGTAATCAATTGAAAATTGAAATCTTATTAATTGCAATTGAATTGAAGTTCCATTCTTTATTTACCGTTAAATGGTTTTGTCCTAGTCCAAAAATGTCATTATCGATATTGAAATGGAGAAAGTAAGTTTCTGGATAAATGACATTTTTACTTTTGGCATTTTATTTTCTTCAAAGAGGAAAGTTTGATCTCTTCTAGACGCTAATATTGTAGATAGATATATGCAAAATAATAATAATTAAAATTACTGGAAAAGGTGCCATTAAATTTTGAATTATCATACCAAAAAAAGAGTTTCGAAAAATAAAAAATGCCAAGTCAAATTTAAAAAATTGTCAATAAACTTAGTGCACGATTAACTTGGAAGAGAAATACTTATCTTTAATGATTCTCAAATTTTTGTTAATCCTCCATTTGTTCTTTACTGAACCATATTAACTTTTTAATAATGCATTTTTTCAGAAGCAAAAAAAAAAAAACAACCACCACAACTCCTTTTCTAAAAATATTCTTTTTCTTATTTAATAGATTTAATTTAAGGCCGAGATACCAAAATAGTGATAAATAGTTAACATTATTGGTGCACACTCCATGACAGAGAAAGGTGATAAATGAATCCATTTCGACAAGTCATATCTAGAAGATTTTTTTTGTTCCAAACAAATGACTAAATTAGTATAAGTGCTTTGTTCACAAGCAATTGCTAGAAGCACATGACATGAACCACTATGATTAAAGCTCCCAACCAATACTTTCAAGTACAACTAATTAACTAGGTGGATGTCATGTCAAACTTCCTAATTCAACAAAATAATTTTAAAAACAAATAAACAGGTAGATACATGATTGAGTACACACTTAATTAATTGATCTGGTCCAGTGTAACAAATAAAACAAATGGTACAGTTTTGTGCCATTATTTTGAGGAGTTGGTAGCACTGTTCAGTGCCCAAATTTTGGGTGTATGTATCAATTAATTAATGAACAAATCTAGGACTGATCAATTGTTTTTTAAGACAGAGATGCACAAAATTTCAAAAACATCAAATGTCATGTCCAAGCTCATTCACATGTTTTACACAGGAAAGGGGTATTGTTTATTGTGGTAATGTCATGTCAGAATTCTGTCATTGTTTTATGTAAGTTTTTTACGTAAAATTTAAAAGAGGATGGGATAAATAGATAATAAATAAATAAATAAAGACTGTTAAAAGAATAACATAGTAATGGAAATAATATGCATCGAATTAAGCATGCATCAGTTTGATCATAAAAGATTGTTTTCTCGTATTGTTGTTTAATTGATCCAGAAATTATTATGTTCGTATTTATACAAATAGCATCCATTGGTCCCTTGTTTGTGTTGCTTTGGAATTATAATTATTATTATTATAGAGTTTGAAGTTGCACTAGATGTTACTACGTTAGGACAAGTGCTTTATCACAGACACTAGAATTGTTAAATCTTCGTGGAATGAACCCAAAATATGATATCAATATAAAATAAAACAGATGAAGTATATATTTATGTTTTTATATATCATAATTATTTGTCACAGATGTTACAATTTACTTATTAATGGTCTCTCTCTATACATTACAAATCATTTCTGTTGCTTCTTAAAAAATAAATTACATACATATATAAACTGGTTATTTTTGGGCCTTTTGAAATCCATGTACTAGAGGTGGGTTGCTTGAATTTCAGCACAATGAAAGGAGAACTAACGCTAAACACTAATCCTACTATATTTGGGCAACTTGCCAAGTATGAGAAAGTCCAATGGAAAACTTATCTACATATACCACTTTTAAAGAAGAGAAAAGGACAATGACTATATTTTTTTAAACAAATGACCATTATTTAACCAACTTTCATTCAAACTAAAAATTACATAAATACATAACTTATATTTTTTATATTACAAAAAATCCAACTCCCTAAACATATTACAAAAATCTCAACATATACACAGAATGCTATGTATATGTCGGCTATGTTATGTATATTAATAGAGAGAAAATAAAATAATTAAACAAGGGGGAGAGAGTGTAATGAATTTCAAAAGGGTTGGCAATTATGTTATTTATACATTTTCAAATAATGGCCAGTCGGCCTAAACTATTATCATCCAATAGTCATTGGCTGCTTCATCTTTCCTTTTTCCTAGTGGGTCATTTCGGCCATGTTTAGTATTTTTTTCAGTTTGGGCTATTTGGCCCTTCTTTTTCAATGCTTCAGCTCTTTTTTGCTATAAATTTTTTGATTAAAAAATTATAATTTTTTTGTTTAAAAATAATAATTAAGTACAATTGTATAAGAAATATATAATTAATAAATAAAAAAAGTATCAATCTAAGATATATGTATGTGAACTTTACAAAATGCGTATAAAACTTATACACTTGTATAGAATATGTATCTAAATAAGTATTGCTGCTAACAGTTATAAAAAATCTATGTAGAACAATATAACTGTTGTATAGAATATATAGTTTTGTATATGATATATATAGAAATTATATCATTGTTGTATTGATATAATTACTATATTTTTTAAACAAATGACCATTATTTAACCAACTTTCATTCAAACTAAAAATTACATAAATACACAACTTGGAAAGTTTAAAAATATTTGAGGTGTAGAGGGGGTATTTGAGAAAAATCAGGAAAAAAAGAGAAATAATAAAAACTAAAAATAAAGGTTAAAGATAAATGAATTAAAAAAAAAGAAAAAAAATGAAGAAATAGATAATGTTTGAGAAAAAAATAAAAGTTGAGACATATGAGTTAAAACATGAAAATAAAATTAAGAAAAAAATAAAAAAAGTAAAAATAATAAAAAATAAAATTTAAGAGACAAATGAGTTTGAAAAGTTTAAAAATATATTTGAGGTGTGGAGGGGCAAAATTGTACTTGCACAACACTTAAAAAGGTAGGAAGACTAGTTTCAAGCAATTTTCTTAGTGGGGTAAAAAATTTAAAGCCACCCATATTTGGGTCTATGACATGTAATTTCCTGGATTGAAATGGATGAAAATCGAGTTGCGTCTTGACCCGTCCAATTCGATCCACTTAGTCTTAAAAATATTGATATATTGATATTTATCCTTGGTAAACCCAACTCAAGAAAATAAATTTAGATGAGATTGAAAAGTTGGGTTGATGGGTAGAGAGTGGGGGTGGGGTAATTTTTTTTTTAAATTTAATTTTTATAAAAATATTTTTTTTTTTTGTAGAGTGGTGTGGGGTAGGGGTTGGAGGTTAGGATGGGGTTGAGGTAAAAAATTTTTATAAAAGAAAAAGTTATTTTTTTTTTTAAAAATAACTTTTGAGAAAAGGGGTGTGCCCTGGGGGATGGAGGTTTGGGGCAAGGGGGAGATTTTTTTTTTTTTAAATAAATATTTTTCTTTACAAAATAATTTCGGAGGTGGGGGGGGGGGGGGGGGGGGAGTGTGCAGAGGTAGGGGGAGATGGAGGTTGGGGTAAGATTTATTTTTTTTATAAAAAAATTTATTTATTTATTTTTAAAAAATATTTTTTGGGGTAGGGGTAGGTAATGCGGGGAATGGGGAAGGGTAGGATTTTGATCGTGAGATAAGAATTTTTTTTTAATTTTTCAGAAAAAAAGGTAAATAGAACTTTTTGGTGCGGAGGTGAGGGTGGGGGTTCGGGATAGGGAGGGGGATGGGAATGAGGTGGGTGAGAGTAAAAAAAAAATTAATAATTTAAGTTTTTAAAAAATAAAATCAATATTTTCAGTGGAAGCAGGGTGGGGGCGGGGTGAGTTGGGGATTTAGTGGGGTTGGGGTGGGTGGGAGTGAGGTGACGCGGGTGATTTTGAGAGTAGGAGGGTGCGTTGTTGCTTGTTTACTATTTTCATTTAAAAAATTATTTTTCTATAAAACGGATTGAAGTTACGATTGAATTGGACTCATTTGAACCCAATTTAAAAGTGGATTAAGATTTAGTGGGTTGAGATTTATCCAATAGTAAATTATCTTGAATCCAACCCATTAAATATTCAACAAATTGGACGGATCAACTCAATTTGGATTCATTTTGACATCTTTAATTTGCTTTAATGAAATACTAGTATTAGTACCCGCACGATGTGCAGATAATATTTAAGTAACAGTAATCATTAAATAAAGATAGATTAAAAAAATAATTTAGAGTTACAAA